>NW_026728243.1:0-173628 GCF_030684315.1 Stegostoma tigrinum
CTCACCCCTATCCCAGGCCCCAAGTTGACTTTCCATATTAAGCAGAGGTTCACCTGCACATCTGCCAATGTGGTATACTGCATCCACTGTACCCGGTGTGGCTTCCTCTACATTGGGGAAACCAAGTGGAGGCTTGGAGACCGCTTTGCAGAACACCTCTGCTCAGTTCGCAACAAACTACTGCACCTCCCAGTCGCAAACCATTTCCACTCCCCCTCCCATTCTTTAGATGACATGTCCATCATGGGCCTCCTGCAGTGCCACAATGATGCCACCCGAAGGTTGCAGGAACAGCAACTCATATTCTGCCTGGGAACCCTGCAGCCTAATGGTTTCAATGTGGACTTCACCAGTTTCAAAATCTCCCCTTCCCCAACTGCATCCCCAAACCAGCCCAGTTCGTCCCCTCCCCCCACTGCACCACACAACCAGCCCAGCTCTTTCCCTCCACCCACTGCATCCCAAAACCAGTTCAGCCTGTCTCTGCCTCCCTAACCTGTTCTTCCTCTCACCCATCCCTTCCTCCCACCCCAAGCCGCACCCCCATCTACCTACTAACCTCATCCCACCTCCATGACTGTCCGTCTTCCCTGGACTGACTTATCCCCTCCCTACCTCCCCACCTATACTCTCTCCACCTATCTTCTTTTCTCTCCATCTTCGGCCCGCCTCCCCCTCTCTCCCTATTTATTCCAGAACCCTCTCCCCATCCCCCTCTCTGATGAAGGGTCTAGGCCCGAAACGTCAGCTTTTGTGCTCCTGAGATGCTGCTTGTCCTGCTGTGTTCATCCAGCCTCACATTTTATTATCTTGGATTCTCCAGCACCTGCAGTTCCCATTATCTCCGGGTCAAAGGCCTGTAGATTCATTTTTAGTTTTCATTGCCTTCCAGAGGTGTTTAGAAACCCCTCTCAGGCCACAGTGGTGTCCATCGCTCCCTTCGCACTTTCAATCTTTACTGACTGCGAATGTGACAAAAGAGCAGAGCATCTTCCCCCGTCGCCGTCACTCTCAGCGCACACATTCCAAAGAACTCAACGGCACGACGCCTGCGCAGTGCTCGCCTATAATGTTAATCAGGGACCTTTACCAGCGCGGGGACTGCTGGGTAACGGCCGTGACATTGAAAACCCTCAATCAATACAAATTTTACTGTGATGCGGCAGTTGGAAAAGGGTGCAGTACAAAACAACAATACAGCACAGACGCAGGCACTTCAGCCCTCCAAGCTTGCGCTGACAGATTTTGCCCTTCCATATTAAAACTGTCTTCTCTACAAGATCTACATCCCTCTATTCCCTTCCTATTCATAGACAATGTATATATATTTACTTTTTCCATCTTTCAAGTCTGAATCTATAAATAAGACAATTTTGTTAACTTATTTTAAATAAGTCTCGAGCGGTACCCATCTAAAATTAAAATTGTAACTACATGGCAATGGGTAAATGGAAAGGAGGTGATGGGATAGTGCTAATATGTAAGTGGTCAGTACTCCAGAACCCTCCCTCTGACACTTTCAGGCTGTGACTTACAGATAGTCACTCACCTCCTTTTGGAAGAATTTGTTTTCCCTCAAATCCACTTAAAACCTCCAACTACTTATTTTAAAAGTGTTTCCCCCGCCCCGGTTATTGATTTCTGTACTAGGCGGAGATGATTATCCCTATCTAAGCAATCTATGCCCTCCAGAGCTTTGTTCACTTCAATCAGGTCCCCACCCAGCCTCCTCTTCCACCAGGAAAACAACACAGCCTCTCTACTTTTTCTTCATAACCCCATCACTCCAGCCCAAGCAACATCCTGCTGGATCTCTGCACTTGTGCAGTCACATCATCCTTTGATGTCATTTATGTAAATGATTTGGATGTGAACATAGGAGGCATGGTTATTAAGTTTGTGGATGACACCAAAATTTCTGGTGCAGTGCGCAGTGAGAATGTTATCTCAGAGTACAGCAGGGCCTTTATCAGATTGGCCAACAGGCTGAGGAGTAACAGGTGGAGTTAAGTTTGGATAAATGTGAGGTGTTGCATTTTGGGAAGGCACACCAGGACAGGAGTCATGCACTTAATGGTAAGGTCCTGGGGAACATTGCTGAACAAAGACTTTGGGGTGCAGGTTCAAGAGTTCCTTTAAGGTGGAACCAGAGTTAGATAGGACAGTGAAGGAAGACTTTGGTATTCTTGCATTTGTTGGTCAATGCATTATAGGTGTTGAAGTGTCATATTGTGACTATACAGGATATTGGTTAGGCCAATTTTGGAATGTTGCTGTCAGTAAAGACACTTGAAGTGGTTCAGAAAAGATTTAAAAGGATTTCACTGGAGTTGGAGGGTTTGGGCTACAGGGAGAGGCTGAATAAGCTGGGGCTATTTTCCCTGAAATATTGGAGGCTGAGGGGTGGCCTTGTAAATGTTTATAAAATCGTGAGAGACGTGGCAAAGGTGAGTAGTCAACGTCATTTTCCCAGGCTAGAAGTCCAAAACTGGAGCACATAGCTTTAAGTTGATAGCAGAAAGATGTAAAAGGAACCTAAGGGGCATTTTCTTTTCATGTCGAGGGTGGTACATGTATGGAATGAGCTACCACAGGAAGTGGTAGAGGCTGGTACAATTACAACATTTAAAAGGTATCTAGATGGGTGCGTGAACAGGAAGAGTTTGCAGGGGTATGGGCCAAATGGTATTAAATGGGACCACATTAATTAGGATACCTGGTTAGCTTGGACGCATTGGACCAAAGATTCTGTTTCCATGCTGTACAACTCTGTGGCTCTAAGTTGGAGAGTGGCAGAGTTGCTTCTGAGACTAAGATCCTGAATTTAAAAAGAGGAAGCCGTGAATGGCATGGCACACAAGCTGGCCATAATAAATTGGGGAGCATAACTTAAGGAGATAGAATTGGATAGGCAAGTGAAAACACTTAAAGAAAATATTGGAGAACTGCAACAGTTGTTCATTCCTATCTGGCACAAAAATAAAATGAGAAATGGGGCCTATCCATGACTAGGAGGGAAATTAAGAATAGTGATCTAGAGTCTTAGAAAATAAGAACATGACGTGCTGGTGTTGGACTAGGGTGGACAAGGTCAGAAATCACACAACACCAGCTTATTAGTCCAACAGGTTTATTTGAAAACACAAGCTTTCGGAGCCTCAGACCTTCTTCATGAACAGATTGCTCTTTCGCCCTTGAGACTGTTCTGCCATTCATGCTGATATTGCTGATCACCAACTCAGTACTTTCTCACTTTCAACACCCTTTGATCCCTTTATCCCTCTGAACAATAATCTAAACCTTCTTCACAACGTTCAATATTTTGCTAAACCACTTTCTTTGGTAGTTGAAGTCCACAGATTTACTCCTCTCTGAATGAAGAAACCCCCTTCCCGGAATCAGTCTGGTATATCTCCATAGCACTGTGACTACAAAGACAGACTATCATTCTTTAGATAAGGAGAACAATACTGAACGGAATACTCCGGGTGCAGTTGCCCTGGTGTCATGCAGTGTTGTTCAGTTCACTGGGTGTATGATATGTCGTGTCCGCCCCGGAACTATGACGCTTGGTATGAGTTTCAGCCAATGAGCGAGAGCTACATATATTCTTGCCCGTCATTCACTCCGATTGGTTAGACAATCGCCCGTGTTTTGTTGGTCACTCATATCTGCACCCCCCCCCCCCCCCCCCCCCGCCCCAACATTCACATTGACGGCAGCTCCAGGCCAATCACACAGGCCCAGTGCGCAGTGCAGGCATTGCAGCAGGCTGCAGGTGGTGCCAGGTTGGAGGAGGGGACTCAATTTGAGAAGCTCTCCAGGCTCAAGCAACAAAATCCCTGTCCTGCTCTCGAGGCAGGAGTTTGTGAGACGGGGTAGGAATGGAAACCGCGGGAGGTGATGGCCTGGGCAGTTTATAATCTCGTAGGGAAGGCCTGGGGCCCCCATGTATCAGGCCAAGGATTACTAACCGCCATCTTGGTTAGGTCGGGGACGGGAATTCTCCCCAGATACTTGGCCGCCATTTTCGGAAAGGGAAGCCGTGTCTCACTTGGGCAGAAATCGATGAGGCTGTAACTAAGAAGGAAATCCTAGAGGTGTATGGGGAGGATTCACCAAACAGCCACTGGAGACTCAAACCCCGAATCAGACTCACTGATTTGATTTTCAGTCAGCCGACTGGAGTTGGGAACTTGATCCAGAGAGAAGAGGACGGAGAAAGGGAGAAAACTGGAAGAGGAGGACAGAGATAGGGGGATAGATCTGGATTTTAGTTGAAAGAGGAAGGAGGGTAGCGCCAGGAGTTTACAGAATTGAGAAATAAGAGAGAAGAATAATGTTCCTTAGGATCTGGACATGTCTGTTCTGAATTTTTTCCTGCAATGACAGTAAATGACTTTTGTAAACTCCTTTTGCAGGATATTAGAAGAGAAGTATTTGCAGATATTAAACACAAATCAAATTTCCTGCTGTGAATGGTTGACTCATGCAATTTATGAGGAGCTGAGTCCCTTCAGCCTCTGAATGTGGAAGGAGAAATGTTTGACCTGTATGTAGGTGATACAGACAATATTCAGCTGACAATATTGCAGTGAGGAGACTGCATAAAAGATTTACCCTGTTACACATCCAATGTGGGAGCATTCCAGCATATTTCTTGTGGAGAGAAATTGAACCAATCAATCAAGAAGGTTGGGAAAACATTTACACCATTCGCAGTGGGGAGATACTCTGCTCGAGCAATGTGCTGTCAAGGCTTCAGTTGATCAACCATTCTGAAGTGATACAAAGGTGACAGTACTGTGCAGAAACCATGGAAATGTGAGAACTATAGTAAAAAGATTCAATTACCCATCCCAGCTGGAAATCCATCAATGAATTCACATCAGGAAGAAGCCACTTACCTGTTCTGTGTGTGGGAAGGAATTTAATCAAACAACCAAACTCATGTCACATCAGAGAATTCACACTGGGGAGAGACCGTTCACCTGTTCAGAGCGCGGGAAGAGATTTACAGACATCCTGGCTCATGTGACATCAGTGGATTTGCACCGAGGAGGGGAGAAGCCATTCAATTGTTCGGTGCATGGGAAGAAATTCCCTCATTCATCCAGCCTTCAATCACACCAGCAAATTCATACTGAGCAGAAACTATTTGGCTGCACCTCCTATGGAATGAAGTTCAGACACGCATCTGCCCTCATTGGACACCAGCGAGTTCACGCCAAGGCGGGGGGGGGGGAGAAAACCATTCGCCTGCTCTGTATGTGGGAAGGGCTGCAGTCAATCATCCAGTTTGCTGAGACACCAGCGAGTTTATCCCAGAGAAAAGCTGTTCAGCTGCACTTCCTGTGGGAGTAGTTTCAGGTGTTCATCTTCGCTCTGCTCATCAGCAAGTTCACACGAGAGAAGGCCATTCACCTGCTCCATTTGTGGGAAGCGATTCACTCAGTCCTTCAACTAGAGATAAATAAGTGAACCTGAATACGTTTATACTGCAGTAGTTCAAGGAGGAAACTCACCAGCATCTTCTCCAGGGTGACTAATGATGGCCCAGCAAGAGATTTCCGTATTTTAAGAAAGAATTGAATTCTGCTACCAAAATTAAGTCTGACAATATTAGATCTGTTTCAACTGATGTAAACACAACTATAATTGGCTGCAGTTTGGTAATCTGGATATATTGCTGATGGTTTGGACAAGTGTCCCTTTTTAAAACCACCAACGGTCATTCTGAATTCAAGATTTGTGTTTGGAGAAAGAAGCAGATGCCTTGTGAAAGGGAAAACATAAAAATCAATTTATAGAAAGAAAGCTGACAAAGGAGATGACCAAACAAGTTTTGTTCATCAATGCTTGCAGGGCCAACTGCTCCTTTCACTGCCCTGTATTGTACAGATTAACAGCGTCACATCTGATAGGGCCAGGGTAAAGAATGAAGTGAAACTGGGCTATTGTCATAACCTTAACTTTGTTTCACATTTTCTTCTTCTTTCTCTTGGCCTTGACATTCCCCTCTGAAATGAAGAAGTTTACCTGTATACCTGGTCAGGCAGCAAGCCTGACTCTCAATCCAGACCGAAAACAAAGACAAAAATAAAGCTTGTCTTTAAGCCTCTACCCTACACTGATGACAGTGCACTGGTGCACTCAACTTTCTTCTTTACCACCTTATCCAACTGTGTTCAGGGAGCTATCTGGAATTAGGCCCCAAGATCCCCCTTTATACCAATGATCCTAATGGCCCTGCCATTTACTGTATACTTTCCTCTTGCATTTAGCCTCCCAAACTGCATTACCTCAATTTTCTCTGAATTAAAGTCCGTCTGCCATTTCTCCATCCAACTTTCCGATTGATCTACATCCTGCTGTGTCCTTAGACACCCTAACTCACTATCCTCAGCTGCACCAATTTTCACAGCATTAGCAAACCAACTTAGATTTTCATCCAAATCTTTTATAAAAATAACAAACCTTGTGGAACACCCCTGGTTACAGATCTCCAGTCAAAAAACACCATCGCCACCCACCCTCTGTCCTCTAACCCAATCCAATTTACCAACGCACCATGGATCAATCTCATGTGACTTAATCTCCTGGAACCACCTACAATGAGGGAGCTTGTCAAATATTTCCGTAGAGTACATGCAGACAACATCCACTGCGCTGCCTTCAATCAGCCTCTTGACTTCAAAAAAAACAAAAAAAAACACAAGCCAGTTTGTGAGACATGACCTCTTCTGCAGGAAGCCACGTTGCATGTTATCCACATGAACTTTAGCAAGGCCTTTGACAAGGTTCCTCGTGGCAGGCTGATACAGAAGTCGAAGTGACCTTGGTTACACCATGAGTTGGGTACAGAACTGGCTTTGTCATAGAAGATGAAGAGTAGCTATAGATCTGAAACCAGTGCTTTTCTGTAGGAATCAGACCGCTGTCGTTAACATATTTATTATAAAAAATATTTGGAGGAGAACATAGGTGATCAAATTAGTAAATATGTGAATAACAGATCTGTGGAGCTGTGAGTAGTGAGGAGGAATGCTAGACGATACAGCAGGATATAGATTGACTGGAGGCTTGTATGGAAAAATGGCAGGTGGCATTTAATCCAGACAAATGTGAGGTGATACATTTTGGAAGGTCTAATGAAGGAGGGAAGTGCACAGTAAATGGTAGAATTCTGAGAAGCACAATCATAGAGCAGTATCTAGGTCTACAGGTTCACAGTTCCCTGAAAATGACAAGTCTAGTGGAGAAGATGGTCAGGGCAAAGTGTATAAAAACTGGTCATGTTGCAGCTCGCGAGAACTTCAGTGAGGCTACATCTGCAATGTTGTGTACAATTCTGCTCACCAAACCACCACAAGGATGATCAGCTTTGCAAAGGGTACAGAAACAGGTTACCAGGATGTCACTTTGTTTGGAGGATATTAGTTATGAGGAGATGTTGGATAAAATTGGTTTATTTTCTTTTGAACATCAGAGGCTGAGGGGCAACCCGGTAGAAATTTACAAAACTGGGAGAGACATGGATAGTTGGAGTCTAGAGTAGAAATGACAGTTTGTGTAGGGGACATAAGTTTAAAGTAATAGGGCAAAATGTAAAGGAAGTGTGAAAAGTAAGTTTTTACACACAGGACAGTATGTGCCTAGAATGCATTGCCAGAGGAAGTGGGATAAGCAGGTACAATCACAATGCTTAAAAGACATCTTGATGGATTTGTGAATTGGCAGGGAATAGAGAGATACAAACTGTGCAGGGGAAAGAAAGAGATTTCATGATTAGAAAATCATGCGTTAATGGAGGCTTGTGGGCTAAAGGGACTATTCCTGTTCTGTAGTGTTATTTGAGACCTCAGTTTTTCAAATACAGACTGGAATATTGGTAGAGTAAGAGGCAGCAAGGGTAAGTTTTCCTGGATTGTATGCACGATAAATTTCCGAAAACAGTGCATTCAGTTCAAAAAGAAAGAGCGCTCGTTTGGTCCTACTTCTTGGGAATGATGGGAGCCAAGTAGATCAAGTGTCAGTGTCAGACCATTCAGGAGACCATGATCACGTGTAGGAAGGTACAGAATAATGTCAGATAATAACCAGCATTAATTCAGAATGAGAAAACTCAATTGATGGAAAGTTGTCTTCAAGGGCAAGGTCAAAGCTGGACAGCAATGACTGGAGTGACAGGTTGATGGGACAAAGTATAAATAATAATAAGGGCTACTTTCAAAGAGAAGATGGCTCAAGTACACTCAAAAAGGAAAGGAAGTGCAAACATTCAGGGCTGCTTGTATGACAATTAGAATTTAAGATAAGATTTAAAAAAAACACTTATGATAGGTGTCAAGGAGAAAAGTCCAAATTGACAGTCACAAGGAATACAGAAGGTCCAGAAGTTGGGGCAAGCAGATGAAAAAGCACACAAGGAAGGGAGACAGTTAGGAGAAAAGGTTGGCAGCCAGTTGAGAGGCGCTGGTAACACACTGGCTGTAACAATGTAGGAGAGAAACATGCAGATTCTGGGCTCAGACACAGGGCAAAATTTAGGAGCCCCTTGGCCTTATCGGAAGCAGCAGAGGCAGTGGATCGATTGCCACCATGAGTGAGACAATGAAGCTCTTTGAGCTCCTCAGTTGTTGTTGTAGGTGAGGATGGAGGATACATGGGGGAGGGGGAAGAAATGTTCAATGAGAACAAACTTGTATTAGAGATATCATTAAAAAATAAACATACTGCAGGTCACACAGAAAGCTGATTTGGCTCTTATGCTAAATATAAAGACTGAGAACTGGAGTTATAAACCAGTGGAAACAGATTCCATTGAAATGGTTCAGTACTGACTGTGATTGAAAGCAAAATCCAAACATCCAATAGCTACCTACAAACTCACTTCTGTGTCAGCAAATGAGATAAATGAGTGAATCCCTTCCCACCCTCAGAGCAGACGAATGGCCTCTCTCCAGCGTGAACTCGCTGGCGTATACTGAGGCTAGTTGATCACCTGAACATATGTCTGCAAAAAACACACAAATAGTCTCTCAGCAGTGTGAACATATTGATGATTCATCAGTTGCCCAGAACATTTAAAGCACTTCCCACAGTTTGGACATTTAAAAGGTCTCTCGTCAGTGTGAGCAGCTTGTATGCCAGGACTGTGGTTCACCAAGTGAATCCCTCCCCACAATCAAGGCTTGCATTGTGCCAGTCCTGGTAATTAACTAAAACCGTGTCCACACACACAATACGTGTATGCTTTCTCCTTACATGTTCAAAATCTGATAATGTTCTGTTTACAATAAACTGAGGTGTCCATAAGACCCTGGGATTATGCCTGATGTCAGTTTCCCTTTGAGTACACTGTGAAATCAATTTAAAACAGAACAATGCAATGAAGAGAGAGTCCACACAAACACCAGGCTGCCTATGCAATCAGCTCGTAATGAATCTGGTAGTTTGATTAGATTAGACTCCCTACAGTGTGGAAACAGGCCCTTTGGCCCAACAAGCCCACACTGCCCCTTGAAGCATCGGACCCAGACCCATCCCCCTATCACCCACACACCCCTGAACACTCCGGGCAAATTAGCATGGCTAATCCACCAATCCACCTAGCCTGCACATCTTTGGACTGTGGGAGGAAACCGGAACACCTGGAGTAAACCCACACAGCCATGGGGAGAATGTGCAAACTCCGCTCAGACAGTTGCCCGAAGCTGGAATCGAACCCGGGTCCCTGGCACTGTGAGGCTGCAGTGCTAACTACTGAGCCACCGTGCCACCCCGTAGGATTAATGACACACTATTTAAAAAAAAGTGACCACAAAAGCCAGTGATTCACTAATGTCGATCAGGGAACAGAAGCTGCCACCTGGTCTGGACTTATACAAGACTCTGGCGTCTTTGTGAGTGGACAGACAAAGAATGTTGAGAAAGAGGTGAAATACAGGTATTGACTAAATCCACATCTCAATCAGGACTTTGACATCATGTCACAAACCCTTAATCTTCACTGTTGTGAATGTCCAGTGTGGAAGATCTATGGAACACCATCACGGTGAGGACCCCCTCCAAGTCACACATCATCCTGACTTGTTTGAATCCAGTGCAGGATGAACAGCAATTTCCTCCAATTAAACACTGAGACAGCTTCTACACTGACTGCAACCTTCTGTCTAGTAACTGTGTGAAGCTGAACCAGACTGTTCACAACTCTGATGAAATACTTCACACTAAGATGAGCTTTCTCCTGCATCATCACCAAACTAACTGTTTCTATCTCAGTAACATCACCTGACTCCATCCACATCTCAGCTCATCTGCTGCTGAAACCCTATCCATTCTTTGTTACTTCTAGATTTAACTACTCTAACACAGACCGGTCCCCCACATTCAACCTTCCTGTAATGTTGGAGTGATTCAAATCTCTGCTGTCTCATTTCTAGTGTTATTGGCCCAAAGTGCATCACAGGTGCTAAAAAGATACATCAACAGATCTGTTAAAAGACTATCCAATTTAGCATCGTGATAGTACCATACAGCATGATAAGTTTTTCTCAAAGTGAGAATGGGACCTACTTTCCACAGGACTGTACAGTAGTTACTCTCACCGAATGCTGTTCTGGATAAACGCTGAGGATGAGCTAACATAGGTTTTCCCCTCCCTCTCTCGCACTGTTCTTCCTCATCCCTGTTGTACCATTTTGTTTCTATGTCTCCTGTACACTCAAACATGTCTGTGTAGCTCCTTGAAAAGATAACTTTAATAAAACTTCAAGTATATATTTTTTTTCTTCATGCAGCAAGTCATATGTGTATTGTCTCCTCTTTTCTTGCACTCGCAAAATCCTGCTGAGAAGAAAATGCCAGTTGCTGAAGGAACATTCGCAACAGTGGGATTCAAACCCACATCAATGAAAAGACTGGAGTCTTAATTCAGCACCTTAAGACTGTTCAGCCACAGTAACTGACAAGTCGTGGTCATCCTTATTGTCTTCAATGATGATGTCGCTGCACCAAATTTTAGTCATGGAGCAGGAGAGGCCTCGAGACTGCATTACCATTTCTTAAATCTCTAACAACCTCAACCTCAACACCATTTTTGCCTCAAATCCCTGCAGAGTCTCCAATTTCTCTCAGGTTACCTCTCATGCTTTTCTCTTCTCAAGAAAAGAACTTCTTGCTGTTTAACAGAAAGTGTGAAAGAAACATAGGAGGTCTGGCAATGAGACAAGTGAAATCATGTTAGTTTCAAGATATTTGCACTATTTCTTTCTCTCCGCAGGAATGGCTTCACTAACATCCTACATAATTGTTAAAAATTGTAACAACTATGTAGCAATTAAAGCTAAAATTCGATCTTCTCTCTTAATCATTTGCAGCACCCGCAGAGGACTTTAGACCCATTTCTGTCCTTTTCCATACCCATCCTGAATCGAAAAGAGCGAAAATAACAGACCTGCTGAATTTATCCAGCACATTTTCTGGACATTTTGGGTTTCTAAATTAATTCCCTCAATGTGTCAAATGTCTTAAATGCTTGCTCACAAGGTCTTCGTATCTGCTATTTAAATAGTGCACTGTGAACACTTCAATCATCCATTTTATATGAAACAAGCACACAGTAACTGAACCGTCTTCACGCAAAAATACAAAAATGTATTTCCTTTCTCATCTTTTAAGCCCGTTTGGTTTTTTGTACCATTTAATATGAAGTCTTACAACTGCACCAGAAACCTCTGGTTAAAAAGATTCTGAAAATGTAGTCCGTAACATGAGAATTGGCAAAAGTTGTTGACACACAGAAGAAAGAAAATGTTGTGTGAGATTCAGCAAATAAAGGAACATTTCTTAGACTGTAGCTGAAAAAAATTGGTTTATTGAAACAGACTTTTTCACCATTCGACCGAGTGACTGGAGTTATACAGGGCACTTAAAGATGAGGGCAACAACATCACGAAATTAATTTTGAATGTTAAATCCTGGAGCAAGTACTGAAAATGGATTGCAATGTGAATGAGAAGAATACATTGGAACCTTGGGATTTTCTAAAGCAGTTACCTTTTACTTCCTTGGACTGCAGCGGCGTCAGTGAAAAACCCATTTGTCACCTTATAAAGCAGGATTTGAACATTGACTGTGGAAGGCCAAGTTAACTCAGTTGTTGGAACATACGCTGTTTAAGTGCAGAGTTGTGAGTATGAGCCCAACACTGGGCACCACCTGTTTATTTAGTATTTTCCCTTTGCAAATTCCCTTCCTCCAGCTATTCTTGATGACCCTTACATCCCATGAATCAGCTTAGCGAATCTCTTTTGCACCGCATTCAACGCCAGCATATCCTTTCTTAAATACGAGTAGCTAAACCAATATGGCTTCACCAACATCCAATACAGTTGTTACAAGATGTCCCGATCCTCAAAACACTAACACCTCGCAGTTAAGGCCAAAATTCCATTTACTTTCTTCATAACTTCAGCATCAGTTTAGGACTTTAGACCCATCCTTGTCCTTTTCCATACAAATCCTGAATCGAATAGTTATAATAACTACCTGCAAAATGCTATCCCACTGAAACTTCAACCACTTGCTCAACTTTGTAACCTAAAGTCAAGTCCAGGGCCTTCCCCTTCCTTGTTGGGACTTCTACTTAGTGGCTGAAAAAATGCTCTCCTGGATGTATTTTAAAAATTCTGATAAATCCTTCACATTATGACGACTCCATTAATGTTGAGGAAGTTGAAAGTCTCTGCTACCATAATCCTGCTACTTCTACACTTTCTCAAAATCTGTCTCCTTATTTATTTAAAGGGGTTTTCAAAAATGTCACCTGTCCTTATTGCTGTATAGATTCCCGAAGCAAAATAACAATATTTCCTCCTCCTTTACCACCTCCACTGCCTTGCATGAAGGCCCTGTATCCTGGAATACTGAGCTGCTAACCATGTCCAAGTGACAGCAATGGCTTTATGACCCCACTAATTTGTATCCTCAAATCATCTGCCTTATTCATCTGACTCCAAGCATTAAATACCATTCACCCGTGGCAAACTCGCTTATATCTTAATTGCCCAATGACAATGCCTTCCAGACTCTCTTGTTTCTTCTCTTTTTGGCCATTATTATTTTTGAACATTCTCTGGATTTCAGCCCACTGCTAAACTTTTTACATGACCCCCAACAGTACTGGAAACCCATCCCCAGCTCCCACAAGGATGCAGTTCCCATTCCAGTTTAGGTGTAACCGCTGTGTGTAATTCTACTCTTCCTGCTGAAGGACGGATGTTGTAAAACTTCAAAAGGTTCAGAAAAGAATTGTAATGGTTATTATTGTAATAGTGTACCATTAGTACACTAAGTTTCAAGCATTTTGGGATGACTCGGTTCCCAGTTGCTCATATGAAATGTACTGACTGTCATTGAGTGAAAAATAAAAACCACAGGTTCCTCGCACTTGTTGGAGGTGAGGATAGAGGAGATAGGCTCTCCATCTCCCCTTTCAAAATAAATTAGTCTGCTTTTGAGATAAAGATCCAATGCACAGTAGTTTTAATAAAATTTATATCATTTTTTCTCCCAACAAGGTAACCAGACATGTGGTGTTTTCAAACATCATGAGAAACAAGCCCAGATAACATGACTTGAATACAGATAATACGAGCAACAAAAATTCCTACAGATTCTTGGGAACTCATTGGTGTTTAACCACAGTGGCTCAGCGGTTAGCACTGCTGCCTCACAGTGCCAGGGACCTGGATTTGATTCCACCCTTGGGCAACCGAGTGTGTGGTTGTTGGCATATTCTCCCTGTGGCTGCGTGGGTTTCCTCTAGGTGCTCTGGTTTCCTCCCACGTGCTGGTTAGTGGATTCGCCAAGCTAAATTGCCCAGAGTGTTCAGTGATGCGTACATTAGGTGGGCTACGGGGAGATGTGTCTGGGTGGGATGCTCTGAGGTTTTGTGTGGAATTCTTGGGCCGAAGGGCCTGTTTCCATACTGTAGGAATACTCCGAATTCTATGAAAACCCGTCCTAATGAACTAGGGAATCCCTTTTCACACACTGCGGGTGGATTGTCTTTACCCAGTGTGAATGTGTTGATCTACAGCAATAAAACGTTATCATTTTCAAAACCTACTCTACAGTTACGTATTTGTTATTGAGATTAATGCGAAAGGACTAATAAATTAAACGCCATTTATTTCAATGCCAGAGGCCTAACAGCTAAGGCAGAGGAACTCAGGGCAAGATTGGAAACATGAAACTGGGTTATCATTGCAATTACAGAGGCAAGGCTCAGAGGTGGACAGGGCTGCCAGCTTAATGTTCTAAGATATAGTTCCTATAGAAAGGATAGAAAGTCGAAGGGGGAGGGGGAAGCAAAGCAAGAGAGGAGGGAAAAGTGGCATTTTTGAGCAAGGATAACATTACGGCGTTACTTAGGCAGGATATATCTGAGAATACATCCAGGGAAGTTATTTGGGTGGAACTGAGAAATAAGAAAGGGATGATCACCTTATTGGGATTATACTATAGCCACCCCCAATAGTCAGCAGGAATCTGACAAATAATTTTGAAAGAAGTTATCTGGAAGAATAACAGGGTGGTGATGGAAGGGATTTTAACTTTCCAAACAGACTGGGAATTCCATGGTCTAAAAGGCTTGGATGGAGCGGAGTTTGCTGAGAGTGTAGAGGAAAATGTTTTGATTCAGTATGTGATGTACCGACTACAGAAGGTGCAAAACTTGACCTGCTGTTGGCAAATAAAGCAGGACAGGTGACTAGGGTATCAGCAGGGGAGGACTTTGGGGCCAGTGACCATAATTCTATTAGTTTTAAAATAGTGATGGAAAAGAGTAGACCGGATCTGAAAGTTAAAGCTCTATATTGGAGGAAGGCCAATTTTAATGGTATTACACAAGAGCTTTCAAAAGTTGATTGGGGCAGATGTTCGCAGGTAAAACAGAAAGTTAGAAAGTGGGAAGCCTTCAAAAAAAAGAGATAACGAGAGTTCAGGGACAGTATACTCCTGTTCGGGTGAAGGACAATGCTGGTAGGTATAGGGAATTCTGGATGACTAGAGAAATCAAGGTTTTGGTCAAGAAAAACGAGGAAGGACATGTCAGGTATAGACAGCAGAGATCGAGTGAATGCTTACAAGAGTATAATGACAATAGTATACTTAAGAGGGAAATTAGTAGGGCAAAAAGGGAACATGAGGTAACTTAGGCAAATAGTATTAAGGAAAATCCAGTGGGATTCTACAAATAGATTAAGAACAAAAAGGATAACGATGGAGAGATAGGGCCCCTTAAAAAGCAGCAATGCCTCCTATGTGTGGAATTGCAAGAAATGGGGAATATAATAAAACAAGTATTATGCATCAGTATTTACTACAGAAAAGGATATGGAAGATATGGACTGTGGGGAAATAAATAGCAACATCTTGAAAATTATCCATATTACAGAGGTAGTGATGCTTAAAACGTATAAAAGTGGATAAATTCCTGGGACCTGATCAGGTGTATCCGAGAACTCGGAGGGAAGCTAGGCAAGTGATTGCTGGGCCCCTTGCTGAGATATTTGTATCATCGATAGTCACAGGTGAGGGACCAGAAGTTGGCTAATGTGGTGCCACTATTTAAGAAAGGTGCTAAGTAAAATCCAGGGAACTATAGGCCAGTGAGCCTGATATTAGTGGTGGGAAAGTCGTTCTAGGAATCCTGAGGGATAGTACTTGAAATATTTGGAAAGGGAAGGACTGATTAGGGATAATCAACATGGCTGTGTGTGTGGGAAATCATGTCTCACTGACTTGATTTTTTTTGATGGAGGAACAAAGAGGATTGAGTAGCGCAAAGAGGTGGATGTGTTCTATATGGATGTCACTAAGGCGTTTGACAAGGTTCCTCATAGTAGACTGATTAGCAAGGTCAGATCAGATGGAATACAGAGAGAACCAGTCATTTGGAAACAGATCTGACTTGAAGGTAGAAGACGGAGTGCTGGTGGAGGGTTGCTTTGTCGACTGGAGGCCTGTGACCAGTGGTGTGTCATTTATAAAGATGATTTGGATGTGAATGTAGGAGTTATAGTTACTAAGTACCAATCCTTGCAGCATACTGCAGGTCAAAGGCCTTTCCAAATGGCCAGCTCTCCCTGGATTCCATGTGATCTAACCTTGTTAATCAGTCGACCATGAGGAATATCGAAAACATCCACCGCTCTGCCATCAATCTTGTTTCTAACTTCTTCAAAAAAACTCAATCAAGTTAGTAAGGCATAATTTCCTATGGACAAAGCCATGTCAACTATTCCCCATTCAGTCCACGCTTTCCAAATATATGTAAATCCTATCCCTCAGAATTCCCTCCAACAACTTACCCACAACTGACATCAGGCTCACTAAAAGTTTATTGTTCCCTGGTTTTATGTTACCACCTTTCTTAAACAATGGCACCAGATTAGCCAACCTCCAGTGTAACAGCTCACCTATGACTGTCAATGGTGCAAATATCTGAGCAAGGGGCCCAATCGCAAGCCTAGCTTCCCGCAAAGTTCGAGAATACACCTGAAGAGGTCCTGGGGATTTATCCACCTTTATGCTCTGTATGGCAT
Organism: Stegostoma tigrinum; assembly: GCF_030684315.1. Classification (NCBI taxonomy): domain Eukaryota; kingdom Metazoa; phylum Chordata; class Chondrichthyes; order Orectolobiformes; family Stegostomatidae; genus Stegostoma; species Stegostoma tigrinum. The sequence continues at coordinate 16,617 of NW_026728243.1, forward strand.
CCAGCACCACCTCCTCTACAACATGGAACTTTTCAAGATACACATTCATTTCTCTAAGTTCTTTAGCTTTTGTATCCTTTATCACAGTAAATACTGATGTAAAATACTTTTTTGTATCTCACCCATCTCGTGCATTCCCACACATAGGCGGTCTTACTGTGCTTTTAAGAAGCATAGTAGTGTCAAAATTGGCCTCATTTAAAACTTTGACTCTTCGACCAAAGTCTATCCTTTTCCATAATTATTTTAAAACTAATAGAGATATAATCATAGGCCCCAAAATATTGTCCCCCCTGCTGACCCCTCAGTCACCTGCCCTACCTTATTTCCCAAGAGAAGATCAAGTTTTGAGCAGGGACTAATGACACCAGTACAAACAGCCCAAAGATCAAAGTTCATTCCTTGATTTAAGGGCAAAATCCTTCAAATGTGGTTGTGGTGAACTTGCTGGTGTGTTAACAGTTGGGATGATTGAGTGAATCCCTTTCCACACATAGAACAAGTGAATGGTCTGTCCCCAGAGTGAACTCGCTGGTGTCTCAGCAGGTTGGTTGAGTGAGCAAATCCCTTCCCATACTCGGAACATGTGAACAGTCTGTCCCCACTGTGAACTCGTTGGTGTTTCAGCAGGTTGCTTGACTGAGTGAATCCCAGCCCACAATCAGAGCAAATGAACAGTTTCTCCCCAGTGTGACTGCATTGGTGCATTTCCAGCTGGGATGGGTAAATAAATCCCTTCCCACAATCCCCACATTACCACAGTCTCTCCCCAGTGTGACCGTGCTGGTGTTTGGGCATTTCAGATGAATCTTCACAGAATCTTCGACACACAGACAATACGCATTTCTCCCTGGTGTGAACAGTGCTTCTTCCTTTAATGTTCAAAATCCTGAGATAATTAGGTTACGACAAACAGATTGAGTGTCAGATCTGGATGTGGTTTTGTTTGATTTCTCTGAATGCAATCACAATTTCAAACTGAAGAAAAAAAAAGTAGAGAGAGAGAGAGAAACCAGAAGAACACACACAAAGATTGTCAAACTCAGAAATTAATCTGATCAATTGTGGATGCAACACTGAGGGGCACTGCTGGATTATCAGTAAAACTGAACTGGTTCATTAAATGTCCTTCAGGGAAGGGAAACAGTCAGCGTTTGTCCAAAACTACAAAAAGAGATAGAGTTTGGACAGACATGAAGGGCAGGCATTTTATTCATCTGAAAATGAATCCAATTCCTGTTTTCTCTCCATACCCTCTGATCCTTCTGAAGGACTAAGATGCAGAAAAATACCTGAAATCTGAAATAAAAACAGAAAATGATAGAGATACTCAGCAGATCTGGCAGCATCTGAAATGGTGATAGATGCAGGAACCATTGCAATCTTGAAGAAGTGTTGAGATGATCATCCACTGCACCAAAATACAGGTTACACACCGAGTGCCAGAAAACGGGCCTAGCTTCAATAGGTGCTTGATGGCCAGCACCGATACAATGGGGACATTGTTGAACACAATGTTACCCGAGTGTCTGACCCCATTTAGTTCCGTGTTTCTCTCCTATTCTCTTTTAGGAAACAGGCAGCAGCAAGTAGTGAAGAATGCAAATGATATTTCGGCCTTCATTGTGAGAGGATTCGAGTACAGGAAGAGGGATATCTTTCTATAAGGGCCTTGGTGAGACCACACCTGGAGTCATGTGCACCTTTGTTCTCCTTTCCAGAGGAAGGATGGCCTGGCTACTGAATGATCGTAAAGAAGGTTCACCAGACCAATTCCTGGGATCACAGGACTGATGTATGAAAAGAGATTTGATCTTGATTAATCCTTCTTTCTTTTAATCTTTCAGCCACCGACAACATCATGAACTAATTTCAAATCCCATTTGCTGATTTGAGTCTTTTACTGCTAAAGCTATACTTTGGTTCCCATTCCCCTGTCATACGAGTTTAAATCCTCACCAGTGGAACTAGCAAAAGCATCAACAAGAATATCTGTCCCAGCTCTGCCCAGGACAATTGTTCAAGCTTGTGCATGTCCCACCTTCCCCAGAAACAAACAAACAGTCTCAATGCCTCAGGAATCCAAACCTTTTAAGTTATAGCTCCAGCCATGCACTCATCTCATCTGTCCTCTTATGCTTTTACTAGCACATGCATTGTAGCAGCTCACACTGTTACGGGATTAGATCACGAAAGGTCCTGTGGGGGGTATAAAAGAGTCCTGTTGAGAAGGAACATTAGGGAATTTACTTGGGTTTCTGTAAACAGACAGTTCAAAACACATAAGCATTTTAACAAGAGGCAGTTTTTAAAGGCCTGGTTCAGCCACAATCACAAGTTTGTTACTTAATAAAAAGTAGAAGCAAAAGTCTGATCCTACAGCATTCTGAACTGTTTAGGTAATTGTAACCAGAAATGCAAACAACCAATTAACATGAAATGGTTAGCTGAATTCCTTGAGCAAATGTTTGTCAGCAATAAAAGCAGCTCACTGTATCATTATGGAAGGAAAAGCAATAAATGGCGTAAACACAACCTCGAAAAGACCAACAACATAGGAAGGGGCAAAGGAAGATTATAAAGAGAGAAGTCAGGGCTGCAGAGAGATAAAACAATTGAAATGTAGATACGGATAATTTGAATAAATTCTTACATCCAAAGATCAAGGGAAGAGTGACAAAGATAGATTACAAAATCCGAAATGAAGATATGGTTCGTGCCTTAGTTATTTGTGAAATCTGAACAAATTTTGTTTCATGGCTTGGTAAAGCTCTAAAGTGACTGAATTTCACACTCAGTGGAACTGGAATAGATGCTTTTTATTAAAACAAGAAAGTAATAATGGAAAGCGCTTAGAGTAGAAAATGAAACTTCAGTTTAAAAATCATTTACAGAATGCAAATCGTTGGGATTGTAAACTGCAGCAGCAAGTCAGAAACACTGTTTGATCTTTTAAGCTGAAGTAAGAGAGGGATTTTTCCACAATTTGTCAACTGTATTACAAAATTGTAGTCACTTTATATCAGAGTTGAGTTTAAAAGACTTAATCACAATTCCTAACAATCCACACTACAGTTAGTAGAGAATTTGGAAAAGTTCTTAGTGATAAGATACCATTTTGGTTTTTGGCAAAAAAATGTGGTGCAGCTGGCAAATGTCTGAGGAGGAATATAACTGTCAAAAGCATTGTAAGGTCCCAAAGACAGACGAAGTAGTTTTCGAGCTAACCTCAGGAGATTATAGAAGGGTTTAGGACTGAACATAGTGTTGTCCACGATTGTTTGAACATAGGACATAGAACATTACAGCACAGTACAGGCCCTTCGGCCCTTGATGTTGTGCCGACCTGTCATACCGATCTCAAGCCCGTCTAACCTACACTATTCCATGTACGTCCATATGCTTATCCAATGACACCCTAAATGTACCTAAAGTTGGCGAATCTACTACCGTTGCAGGCAAAGCGTTCCATTCCCTTACTACTCTCTGAGTAAAGAAACTACCTCTGGCATCTGTCCTATATCTTTCACCCCTCAATTTAAAGCTATGCCCCCTCGTACTCGCCGTCACCATCCTAGGAAAATGGTTTGCTTACTGGATTGGGTATATTGATTTGGGGTGTGTGGCTAACAATGACAACAATATTGCATGTAAATAACACCTAGCGAATGGAATAAAAATATCACAATCAGCCAGGGAAAGTTTGAGTGTCACTGTCCACTCTTCCAATCTGAGCGTATTTAAGAGGGGAATTAGGCCTCATGTGAAAGCCAGGTTTGGAGTGGACTCTGGCCTCTCCCACACATGCGGTAACAGAGCTCTGAATAAAGGTCACTTGTACAACTGAACACAACACAAACTTCTCCCGACAACAATGTGGCACTGGGTGTAAGCTTGACAATGCTACATTTGAGATCTCGTATTTTAGTGTATCTCTTAACTTCCTATCTTCAGCTTTCAGGTCCTCCTCCCTTGGTTTTCCTATGTCACTGGTACAATCGGATGTTCACCCTCCCACTCCAGAATGTCCTGAAGCTGCTCCATGTCATTGCTAATCCTGGCACCAGGGAGGCAACATACCATCCTGGATTCATGTCTCTCTCTATCCCTTACTATCGAATCCCCTGTCTCTACAGTCATATTTATCGTTTCCCTCCCCTTCTATGCAGCGGAGTCACTCCGAGTGCCATGAACCCGACTGATGCTGCTTCCCGAGTGGCCACCCCAACATCCCCCACCTCCCTCGAACAGTACCCAAAACAGTATATCTATTTGAGGGGGATGACTCTAGCACTTCCTTTCTGAGCCTTTTACGTGTCTGATGGTCACCCATTCCCTTGCTGTCTGTGTAATCTTCACCTGCTGCGTGACCAATCTGTTGAGAATGCGACCACAACGTTCTCAGTTACCATGGATGCTCCATACTGACTGCACCCACAGCTCAAGCTCTGAAAAGCAGTTAACTAGTAGCTGCAGATGGACACACTTCCTGCACAAATAGCCAATAGGGACACTGGTAATGTCCCGGAGTTTAATGCGGAAAACTGTGAGGTGATTCACGTTGGAAGGAGTAACAGGAATACAGAGTACTGGGCTAATGGTAAGATTCTTGGTAGTGTGGATGAGCAAAGAGATCTCGGTGTCCATGTACATAGATCCCTGAAAGTTTCCACAAGTTGATAGGGTTGTTAAGAAGGTGTACAATGTGTTCGTTTTTACTGATCGAGGGATTGAGTTTCAGAACCATGAGGTCATATTGCAGCCGTACGAAACTCTGGTGCGGCCGCACTTGGAGTTCTGGTCACCGCATCACAGGAAGGATGTGCAAGCATTGGAAAGGGTGCACAGGAGATTTACCAGAATGTTGCCTGGTATCGAGGGAAGGTCTTATGAGGAAAGGTTGAGGGACTTTAGGCTGTTTTCGTTAAAGAGAAGGTTCAGAGGTGACCTAATAGAGACATACAAGATGATATGAGGATTAGATAGGGTGGACACTGAGATCCTTTTTCCTCAGATGGAGCTGGCTAGCACGAGGGGTATAGCATTAGATTGACGGGTCATAGATATCGTACAGATGTCAGACATAGGTTCTTTACTCAGAGTAATAAGGGCGTGCAATGCCCTGCCTGCAACAGTAGTAGACTCGCCAAGTTTAAGGGCATTTAAGTGGTCATTGGATAAACATATGGATGATAATGGAATAGTGTAGGTTAAATGGGCTTCAGTGTGGTTTCACAGGTCGACACAACATCAAGAGCCTATGTTCTATTGTGCAAGAGGAGCACACCACAGATGTGATGTCTTCTGTTATGACTTCTCTCCAGATTAAACCAGTTTCTGCCTTAAAAAGAATTTAATTAAGCTAGGTCCTCCTCCTTCATTTCAAACATTACTATTATAAACCTAAAGCCCCTAACTTTATTTAAGCTAATACATACTTTAAAAACTGTAAGAAAGTTCTTTACGGTATCAAATATCAATTTGAGAGACTTTCTGAACTGCCCAAACTGAGACTGAGCATCACACTCAATCTTTCAGTTTCACTTTCTGTTTCACCCAACTCCAAAGCACTCTCACTTAGCCAAGCAGTACTCACAGCGCAGCCTTTTCATTTTCATTGTCTGCTCACACCCACTCTGATCTCAGCCTCCCATACTGTTTCAACACAGCTCAATGGAAGCTCAGGGAACAGCATCTTCACATTAAATGCAGTAATTTATAACCCTCAGGAATCAACACAGACTTCAGTTTCAGGATCAATGGAGTTGTCAGGAAATGGAAGATTCCACCTGGAGGGGTGCTGGAATTTGTGCCCATAAGGAATTTTAAAAGGAAGTTTGCAGGTATTCAAGAATGAAAAATGTATGGATTAAAATCATGAAGTAGGCGATTGGGACTAAATATGGCAGTTCTTTAAAAGAGACGAGGTGTTGTTTGGACAAATCTACCCCTCTCAGGCCAATATCTCCTTTCTCAGCTGCAGGATATAGAACTGAACACTTATCCCAGGGGTGATCAAACCAAAAATTTGAATATCCTGCTTTCAAGTTACAAACTTACCAGGAATATTCTCCCACGCATAGAATGGTTAAACCTCTTCCCTTTCCCAGTTAAGTGTCAATGATACTCAGATCCTGATCACTCCGCTTAATGGAGAACATGCTTTGTGATCCTGGTCTGCAAATTATTCTCAATAAATATCCTGTAAAGCAAATCCACAAGAGACAAATAACGGTCAGCCCTGGACAGAAATCCAGAAAACACAACAAGATTGTCTGGAAAAGGCAAACATTTCTCTTGGTTTCTGTTAGTTATGTATAAATCCTCCTCTTCAAAGCACCCTGCTCCCCCACACAGAAAAATGCAGAGGTAAAATACACCCATTATTAGAGACTGAGGAAGTCAGACATTAATAAATTTGACCAGGGAGCACAAGGGGACTCAGAGCACTTTCAGTGATTTGATCCCAATCATATGAATACTGGGCAAACGGATATGCTTTAATAGATCATAATATTTAAAGCAGGACTTCCTACAGTGAGAGTGCAACAGGTAACATGAAGTTCTAAGCAAGGGTTAGCGGATCCGAAACGTTATTTTTTTTTCTTTCACAGATGCTACCAAACCTACTGAGCTTTTCCAGCAACTTTGTTTTTGAACATGCAGTTCTGAACGCGTTTTCGGCATTTCTCCTCCATTAAATATCTAACGTATAACTTGCAGCAATTTATACTGCCTGAAGCCAGTACTCCGCCAGTGTCAAAAGTCCTTCCCAGGAAATACACGCCATGTCTCACAGTCTGGGAAAGAAGTCCAGAAAAACAAAAACAAACATTTCTCTTGTCTTAATCTCCTCTCCCAAACAAGAAAGGCTGCGCTTGCGTTCCACTGCAGATTGCCACCTATAAATATGGCGATCCCGCATGAGTCCCGAAGATCATTGCCCCTAATAAAGATGGTGGCAATTACCTCTGCCTATCGCAGCCTCAGGTCCGCAGCAGTTTTTTCGTTTGCTGCAAAACACGGGGCCGGCATGTTAAAATTTGTTTTCTGACATGCATCAACGGCTATTAAAGCCTCTCAGTCATTACCGAAAGTATTTCCCTCCCGTTTTTTTGCAGCTTTCCTTTTTGTCCCGTGTACTGTACTTTCGGCAAGCAGCTAACCTTCAGTCGCAGAGATATTGCGCCTCCGGACAAAGACGATCACGTGATTTTCAAACAGACAAACATCTCACTCGCTCTGATTGGTTGGAGGATAGGCCGCTTCCATTGGGGCCTCCAAGCCCCGCGCCGTGCTCCGATTGAACCAAAGCTGACATCGCTCACAGGGAGACAGCAATAGCTGCAGGTGCTGGAGTCAAGGATGACACAGTGTGAGGCTGGAGGGACACAGCGAGCCAGGCACCATCAGAGGAGCAGGAAAGTTAATGGTTCAGGACCCTTCTTCAGAAATGGGGCGGCGGGGGGGGGGGAGGATGGGAGCTGAGACATAAACAGAGTCGGGGCTGGGGAAAGTAGGTGGGAAGGTGATAGGCGAGTGCAGGTAGTCAGTGGTGAAGATTTTTCCTGCTGTTCATTAGCTCTGTGAGTGATGGTGAGGGTTCATCCCGAGATGGGTAAAAAAAGGGCCATTCCTGATTCTCCTAATGTACGGCAAAACAGCTTGTATTTTATGGAAACTTTTACTCTGTCATTTTCCTCGATGTTTTGGCTGTTTCAGAGACTTGGATAGAGCAGGGTCAGGAATGGATGTTGCAAGTTCCAGGGTTTAGATCTTTCATTGAGGTCAGGGAAGATGGTAAAAGAGGGGGAGGTGTGGCTTTGTTAGCCAAGGACAGTACAACGGTGGCTGAAAGAACTTTTGATGAGGTGGTATGGGCTGAGATCAGAAACAGGAGAGGAGAGGTCACACTGCTGGGAGTTTTTTATAGGCCCCCGCAAAGTTCCAGGGATGTGGAGGAGTGGATTGGCAAAATGATTCTGGGCAGGAGTGAAAAGAACAGGGTGGTCATTATGGCAGATATTAACTTCCCTGACATTGAATGGAAATGCTATAACTCTAGAATGTTGAATGCATCAGTTTTTGTCCAATGTGTGCAGGAGGGTTTCCTGACTCGGTATGTCGAAGGGCCGACAAGAGGGGAGGCCACACTGGATCTGGTACTTGGTAATGAACCAGGCCAGGTGTTTGATTTAGTGGTAGGTGAGCACTTTGGACAGAGTGACCATAATTTGGTTATGTTTACTGTAGCAATGGAAAGGTTTAGGAGTATGCCACAGGGCAAGAGTTATAGATTGGGGAAGGGCAATTATAATGCGATTAGGCAAGACTTAGGAGGCATAGAATGGGTTAGCAAAATGCAAGGGATGGGGACAATCGAAATGTGGAGCTGGTTTATGGAACAGATATTGCTGTCCTTAATAAGTATGTCCCTGTCAGGCAGGGAGGAAGCGATAAGGTAAGGGAACTGTGGTTTACGAAAGAAATTGTATCTCTTGTTAAGCAGAAGAGGGAGGCATATGTGACGATGAGACAAGATGGTTCAGATGAGGCGATGGAGAGTTACAGATTAGCTAGTAAGGATTTAAAGAGAGAGTTAAGAAGAGCAAGGAAGGGACATGAGCAGACATTGGCAGGTAGAATAAAGGAGAACCCTAAAGCGTTCTATAGGTATGTGAGGAATAAGACGATGTCTCGGGGAGGAATAGGGCCAGTCAAAGACAGAAGTGGGAAGTTGTGTGTGGACCCTGTGGAGATTGGAGAGGTGCTAAATGATTATTTCTCATCTGTTTTCACTGAGAAACAGGAGAATATTGTAGAGGAGGTGACTGAGTTACGGGCTACTAGAATTGAAAGGATTAAGGTTAGTAAGGAGGAGGTGTGATCAATTCTAGAAGGTGTGAAGTAGATAAATCCCCTGGGCCAGATGGGATTTTTCTGAGGATTGTCTGGGAAGCCAGAGAGGAGGTGGCGGAGTCTTTGGCCTTGATCTTTGAGTCCTCATTATCTACAGGTTCAGTACCAGAGGTCTGGAGAATTGCAAATGTGCCCTTGTTCAAGAAGGGCAGTGGGGCTGACCCAGGTAATTATCGACGTGTGAGCCTTACATCTGTTGTAGGAAACATTTTGGGAAGGATTATAAGAGATAGGATTTATTATCATCTAGCAAGCAACAATTTGATTGGAGATAGTCAGCATGGATTCGTCAAGGGCAGGTTGTGACTCCCAAAACTCATTGAGTTTTTTGAGAAGGTGACCAAGCATGTGGATGAGGGAAGGGCAGTTGACGTGGTGTACATGGACTTCAGTAAAGCCTTTGATAAGGTTCCACATGGTAGGCTATTGAAGAGAATACAGAGACACGGGATTGAGGGAGAATTAGCAGTTTGGATTAGAAACTGGCGTTCTGTAAGAAGGCAATGAGTGGTGGTTGATGGAAAATATTCAGCCTGGAGTCCAGTTACTAGTGGTGTGCCTCAAGGATTTGTTTTCGGACCACTGCTGTTTGTCATTTTTATAAATGACTTGGACGCAGGCATAGGTGGATGGGTTAGTAAATTTGCAGATGACACTAAAGTCAGTGGAGTGGTGGACAGTGTGGAAGAATGTTGCGGGTTGCAGGGAGACTTGGATAAACTGCAGAATTGGGCTGGAAGGTGGCAAATGGAGTTTAATATGGATTAAATGTGAGGTGATTCACTTTGGCAAGAATAATAGGAAGGCAGAATACCGGGTCAATGGAAAGATTCTTGGTAGTGTGGCTGTGCAGAGGGATCTTGGTGCCCATGTACTAAGATCCCTGAAAGTTGCCACCCAGGTTGATAGTGCTGTTAAGAAGGCTTACGGTGTATTAGGTTTTATTGGTAGAGGGACTGAGTTCCGGAGCCATGATGTCATGCTGCAACTGTAGAAAATGCTAGTGTGGCCTCGTTTGGAATATTGCGTGCAATTCTGGTCGCCCCATTACAGGAAGGATGTGGAATCATTGGAAAAGGTGCAGAGGAGATTTACCAGGATGTTGCCTGGTCTGGAGCATAGGCCCTATGAAGAAAGGCTGAGGGACTTGGGTCTGTTCTCTCATTGGAGAGAAGGAGGCTAAGAGGGGATTTAATAGAGACATACAAGATGTTCGGAGGATTAAATAGGGTGGACAGTGAGAGCCTTTTTCCGAGGATGATGACTTCAGCTTGTACAAGGGGACATAGCTACAAATTGAGGGGTGTTAGATTTAAGACAGATGTCAGAGGCAGGTTCTTTACTCAGAGAGTGGTAAGGGCATGGAACACCCTGCCTGCCAGTGTAGTTAACTCAGCCACATTAGGGACATTTAAACAGTCCTTGGATAAGCATATGGATAATGATGGGGTAGTATAGGGCAAGGGGCTTAGATTAGTTCACAAGTCGGCGCAACATCGAGGGCCGAAAGGTCTGTTCTGTGCTGCATTGTTCTACGTTCTATGTTCGAGGTGCTTCACAGATGAGCAAAACATCGATTAAAGATATCAATTTTACGATGTATCATAAAGAATAAGAGAGGTTTAGGGAGGAAATTCCGTAGTTTGGGTTGTCAGCAGCTCCAACCCTGGAGTGTTGTAAGTGGGGTGGGTCAGAAAAATATCTGGAAAGGGGAATTGCAGGAGTGTAAAAAACACATATGGCCTTAATGATGGCAAAGGTTTCAGAGACTGTCATTGGAGAGTACGGATGTCGCATGGAGCTTAAGGCATTACTCTGCACTCAATCCATTACAAGTCATGACCACAAAGGTACAGAAGATTTCTGATGCCTTAATCAGGCTGATCAATATTTGTATCGATGGGCTTGCAAAATGTCAGTAATCGCCTCTACCTCAGAGTCATGGTATTGTTGGGATGCTGCTACAGAAGAGGAGACAGGGAGCAAGGAATGTCACATAAAACGCTCTCCTCTTCTCACTATTTTCACTGCAAAACCAAGGGAGCACCTAACATACCACCTCTATCTCCCGTCACAACACTTTGCCCCACAATAACTGTGTCTGCCCCTGCACAAGGAGAAGTGGGAGTCTTTTCCAGGACCATGTGGTGACGTGAAACTCTGAGTGAAGATCAAAAGCATCTGAGCAGTGAGAGCAAAGATTTGAGAAGACTGTCTGCACCTTTGCTGAAACTTACAGGAGCACCAGGTCAAAGCAATAGGCAGCATGTGGAATACAAACTGGAATTGATTAAGTGTGCATCTGTACAAATTTGGACAGGCCGGGGGTTTGGGACACTTGACAAAATTTTCAGTTTCCTTTTTGAATAGTCACCTGAAATGCCTTTTTGGAACCACTTCTAACCCTGATCCATGCTCAGATCTGGAGGGCCAGGTCACTCTTGCTCTGGTTTCATCCTGCAATTTTATGAAGTCAGCAACAAGATGAGTTTCAACATTGACTTTGAAGATTATTGAAAGCTATCATCGATTGCCATTAGAATGTTTTGATTTTGATTTATGTTGTCTCGTGTACCGAAGTACAGTGAAGTGTTTTTGAGAGTGGTGCAGGCAGATCATAGCAAACAATGATTTACAGATCAAAGTGTGCATAGACAGAGCAAGGCATGCAAGGTTATGCCTGCATAGGAGGTGTGCAAAGCAAGATCAACACTATTTGGAGTTATAGAGTCCATTCATCAGTCGAATAATGGCAGAGAAGAAGCTGTTCTTGAACCCCTTGATGGGTGTGTTCAATCTTCTGCCCAATGGAAGAAGTTGGATGAGAGCATTACCGAGATGGGACGGGTCATTGATGATGTTGGCAGCCTTTCTGCGGCAAAGAGAAGTGTAAATGAAGTCCATGGATAGGGGGCTGTTGCCATTGTGGCCTCCTCTACATTGGGGAAACCAAGCAGAGGCTTAGGGACTGCTTTGCAGAACACCTATGCTTGGTTCGCACTAAACAACTGCACCTTCCAGTTGCAAACCATTTTAACTCCCCTCCCATTCCTCAGACGACATGTCCATCCTGGGCCTCCCGCAGTGCCACAACGATGCCACCCGAAGGTTGCAGGAACAGCATCTCATATTCCGCTTGGGAACACTGCAGCCCAAAATGTATCAATGTGGACTTCACCAGCTTCAAAATCTCCCCACCCACCACTGCATCCCAAAACCAGCCCAGCTCGTCCCTGCCTCCCTAACCTGTCCTTCCTCCCGCCTATCCCCGCCTCCCACCTCAAGCCCCACCCCCATCTCCTACCTACTAACCTCATCCTGCCCCCTTGCCCTGTCCATCCTCCCTGGACTGACTTATCTCCTCCCTATCTCCCCACCTATACTCACCTTTACAGGCTCCATCCCCGCCTCTTTGACCTGTCTCCTATCCACCTATCATCTCCTCTATCCATCTTCAATCCGCCTCCCCGTCTCTCCCTATTTATTTCAGAACCCCCTTTCCCTCCCCCATTTCTGAAGAAGGGTCTAGACCCGAAATGTCAGCTTTTCTGCTCCTATGATGCTGCTTGGCCTGCTGTGTTCATCCAGCTCTACACCTGTTATTCTATGGATAAGAGTTTGGCTTCTGTGATGATTTGTGCTGTGCACACAACTTTCTGCAGTTTCTTATGCCGTTGGGCTGAGCAGTTGTTGCACCAGGCCATGATGCACCCGATAGGATGCTTTGTCTGGTGCATCTGTAAAGGTTGGTGAGGTCTTCATGGACATGCAGGACAGTAGATAAACAAAACATAAAAAGTAAAAGTTCAAAAAGATGCCAAGTTAGACATGCTGGGACTTTAAGTCAGATTTGAAACTGTTTTGTGTAGGTAACAGTTAAAGAAAGCTCTTGCAGTTCTTTTGTCAGTGAGTACAGAAGTGCTGGTGAAATAAAGGATTATAGATGTAGCAGCCCTGAGTTAAGAGGAAAACAGCACAGGCATAAATATGCAGAAGATCACGAGGTTGACTAAGGTCAGTGTTGCTTATATGAACTGTGACTGGGCACAGTGGGGAGTTAATCAGATAAGAACAAGGATAAAATAGATCTGTGTCTGTGCAGTGGAGACCAACCAGAATCAGAAGATGAAGGCCCAAGACAGACACTTTGAAGATCAAGGCTGCAAAAACTACCAGAAGTCCTTTTAACACTGTTGTTTAGTCACTGACAGGAACAGTACAACTGTTTGAGTGTAAGTTGTTGTCTGCATTTATCACTGCAGTTTGCCTGACAGCAGATCACCTTCTACTGACTCTGTCTCAATAAAGTTGATTGTTGCTTCACAGCCCAGCTCTGCTGCCAAGCCTGCTCCTGCCTGACAAGTGTAATCACAAAAGAAGATAATGCTTATTGCCAGTCCAGGCAGGCTGTGATTGTGGATGAGTGGGGAGGATGTTCGACAGAATGGGAAATGTTCATTCTGAAGAGATTGACCTGAAACAGTGACCATTAGTCTACTACTTTGCTGCTATGCCTTTCCCCATGTTTGATATGTCAGTTCAAACTGTGGTGGTTTTGCTGAGTGTTCAGATCACAAGACCATAATGCATCCGAACAGAATTGTGCCATTCCGTCATGACTGAATGGTGTGCAGTTCTGGTCTCACTGCTATAGGAAGGATGTTGTGAAAGGGCTGAGGATTGACAAGGATGTTGCCAGAGTTGGAGGGTTAGCGACTCGCTTGTCAAATTGACTTTATTTCTGTGTATTACAATTGTTGTTCTGCTCCAGTTCATATTTTAATCAGATGTCGATAATAATGCCCAGACATACAAGGCAGAAAACGATCTATCTCCATCAGCAGGGTATCAACCCCCTAAAATTTTGAATAAGTTTTTTTTTAATCTCATCTGCTGTCTGGTTGCATATCTCTTTCTGTTTTCTTTTTGTTTTCTTTTACGCCACTTCGTCACTTTACAGCCTGGAGGAACATTGAAATCTATAACTGAACTGACCACATGATATCTGTTCTCCTTCTGTCTTCCACCTTCCACGCACCTTCCTTCCATTGATAATAAAATGTGAGGCTGGATGAACACAGCAGGCCAAGCAGCATATCAGGAGCACAAAAGCTGATGTTTCGGGCCTAGACCCTTCATCAGAGAGGGGGATGGGGTGAGGGTACTGGAATAAATAGGGAGAGAGGGGGAGGCGGACCAAAGATGGAAAGAAAAGAAGATAGCTGGAGAGGAGAGTATAGGTGGGGAGGTGGGGAGGGGATAGGTCAGTCCAGGGAAGACGGACAGGTCAAGGAGGTGGGATGAGGTTAGTAGGTAGAAAGGGGTGCGGCTTGGGGTGGGAGGAAGGGATGGGTGAGAGGAAGAACAGGTTAGGGAGGCAGAGACAGGTTGGACTGGTTTTGGGATGCAGTGGGTGGAGGGGAAGAGCTGGGCTGGTTGTGTGGTGCAGTGGGGGGAGGGGACGAACTGGGCTGGTTTGGGGATGCGGTGGGGGAAGGGGAGATTTTGAAACTGGTGAAGTCCACATTGATACCATTAGGCTGCAGGGTTCCCAGGCGGAATATGAGTTGCTGTTCCTGCAATCTTCGGGTGGCATCATTGTGGCACTGCAGGAGGCCCATGATGGACATGTCATCTCAAGAATGGGAGGGGGAGTGGAAATGGTTTGCGACTGGGAGGTGCAGTTGTTTGTTGCGAACTGTACGGAGGTATTCTGCAAAGCGGTCCCCAAGCCTCCGCTTGGTTTCCCCAATGTAGAGGTAGCCACACCGGGTACAGTGGATGCAGTATACCACATTGGCAGATGTACAGTGGATGCAGTCCTTCCATTGATGTTTTGTGAGGATTTCATCAGTGCCAGCAGCCGTGATCGAATCGGAGGAACAGGTTACATTGCAATTACATTTAAATCCTCCCCCAACTGAAAAATCCCTCGAAAATTGAACACAATTTCAAGGAAGTTATAAAACACATATGGAGCAATGAATTGAATTGTTAATAATGTTTAATCGGTGTGATAGGATTATAGAACGAAAAAACACTGCTGATGGTTCGAAGCTGAAAGACTAACAGTGAAATGCAAGAGACACTTAGCAAGGCGGGACACAGTCTGACACACACACACTACAAGATAACCAGGGGAATGGGGAGGGAATTTGTTGGTTATACCGGGATACAGGGTCAACAGCGAAAAGTGGGAGTCACTGGATTGGGAATCGCGGGATAAAGACACGTAACTGCGTCAGAGAATGGGGACAGCACAGGGAGGCTCCCTGTGGTACTCGCCTTGGACCGCCCCGCTTTTGGGCAGGTCTGAGTTCAGTTTCCGGAAACTGCAAGTTCTGTGAAGTGGGCGGGACTAAATTTGTGATTGACAGGTAGGGGGTGTATTTCAGTCCAGAAACAGCCTCTGCTCCGCCTTTCCTTGGTGAATGTTTCCCTGCAGTCGAGTTGGTGAGTGTTTAGAACTCTGTCGGTTTCCCGGTAATGTAGGTGAACTGTAGGTCACTGTGTGTTAGATCATATCGCCAACCCTCTCTCATCCCCTTTCTCCCAATCCCCAGTTACACGCTGCTGGCTCAGTGAGTTCTGGCGGATGCGGGGCTGTGGTCAATCTCGGCGCTGGTTTCGGTTCACAGAAGACGGTTTAGTTTTTCAGGTAATGACAGATCGTTCTGCCCAGCAGGACAGATTCTAATGTTGTCAGCAGGGACCATACAGCCCTCACAGACTGGGGTTAGTTTCTTTCCAGCAGAACAGACCGAGGAAGGGTAATCGGACCCGAAACGCTATATCTTCTTCCCAGATGCTGCCAGACCTGCTGAACTTTTCCAGCAACTTCCGTTTTGTTGTAGACTAAGGGGGGGACATGACACATGTATAAATTTATGAGGGAAATAGAGAAAACAAGAACAAATCTTTCTGCTTAGTGGTGGAATCAGTATCGGGCGACATGGATTGATGGTAAGCGGCGGGAAGTTTTGATGAGTTGAGAGGATTTTTTTCACTCAGATAATGGGGGGAAACTGAAACTCACTGCCTGGCAGCCTAGTCGAGCTACAAATGTTCATAACACTTCCGGAACTATTGAGATGTATAAAATAAACACGGAAAGAACTGGGATGCTGTAAATCAGAAACAAAAAAGAAATTGTTGACAACATTCTGCAGATCTGGCAGCATCTTGGAGAGAAATCAGAGCTCAAGTTTCGGATCGAGTTTTTGAAGCCAGGATGTAGAACCCCCCAATGAGGAAAGAGGGGACCTAACTTCAGACAACCAACGCGGACAAGTGCTTGAAGTATTAGCGGGGAGAATTTTGCAGGCAGTTATCAGAACTCTTTTGAAAAGATTTGGGATTGTTATGGAAAAGGACAAGGATGGACCTGTAATCAAAGTTCTAACTTGGTTGATTTTAATAAGATATGATTTGGCCATAGTGCACAGGAAGCAGATACTTTCAGGTACATGTGCAAGAGGGAACATAAATGGAGAGATAAGGAGAGCGCTAAGGGAAATATGAATTGATACTGCCAAGTGAAATGAAGCAAAATGCTCTGTTGTTTTACAGGTAGACATATGGTTAAAGGATAAGGGGGAATGTGTAAGGCCCATTAAGGACCACAGAGGTATCTGTGCGTAGAACTAGAGAGTGTTGGCCTGGGTCGAAATGAATACTTTGTGTCAGTGCTCACTCGTGAAATAGATGAATCAGGGAGAAGGTCTGTGATAGAATGTGAAGAAACTATCACAGAGAGAGAGAGGAAGTACTGAGTAGTCTGGAAGGTTTAAATGCAGGTCAGTATCCAAGGTCAAGTGAAATGTCTCCTGTGATGTTAGGATGAAATAGCAGGGTGCTTGCAAGGTTCTTAATTCCCCACTAACCACAAAGGGACCCTTCTGAAGGGCCACCGGACCCAAAACGTTAACTCTGTTTTCTCCTTCGCAGTTGCTGCAAGAAGTGCTGAGCTTTTCCAGCAACTTTGTTTTTGTTCCCAATACTTTTATTTAATCTCTTTGGACATCAGCAAGGCTTTTGGGAGACTGAAAGCAAAGCTAAGTGCGCATAGAATCCATTGAAATTTAGCAAATTGGATCCACAATTGGCTGAGGTTCAGGAAGCAGAGAGGTGGGTTTTTTCTTGTTTCTAACCGCAAATCTGTGCACATTGGTGTGGCAGAGTGGCCAATGTTGGGCCCTTATTTTTGTTTTAGGTAAATGCCTTAGATTTGAATGTATGAAGGTTGATCAGTTAGTTCAGATGATGCAAAAGTAATAGATGGTAAATAATGAGATGGATAGCCTTAGTTTACAGACAGGCTGATCAGTGGTAAATGGAATTTGATCTAGATTCGTGAATAGCAATACATGGACAAGTTATCCTGTCCTTGAATTCATTTGTTAATCAAACAGTTTGTGATTAGTTGACTAGCCAGGGGAGGGAGGCTATTTCCTTTTCCCATCAACATACACCATGACACAGTCCTGGATTGTAAATGGGGATTTTGGCTGTAAGACAATTTTGCTACATGTTGCTCACTCCACAGTTAGACCTCAAATGAGAGGCTCTAATGTATGGTGCTGCAAATTATGAGGAACGAAAATCACATTTTGGCTTTTATTGCTCATCAATTTGCTGTCCCCTAAATCTTGATCATCTCTAATAGAAATCATGCAAACATGAACATGAGGAAAGAGGCCACCATTTTAGCAGGAAAACAAATGTGTAAAGCTCAGAGAGCAAATGATGACAGTAAATTTAAGAGACGTACCAGAACCAACATTTGCAGTGTCGGCACCCTCCCTGGATTCACTCCCTGTCCCTTCCTTTGCTGCAAGTGAACAGTTTCCCCACCCTACCACTCAGGAAGACGAAAGAAATGGAAAGGAAGGAGACATTGCTTTGCTCCCAGATGTTGCACAGAGGAGGAGGTTTCACTGGAAAGACAACATCTGCATTGTGAGCCCATAACTGAAGCAGCCAATAGGAATTGCTGTGCTCCGTGGTGATGTCTCAGGTTTCAGGCACGTGGACACGGGAGCCCCGCCCCCACCTGTTGTTCCCCTCCTGCTGCCAAGGTTTCCGGGGCAACCAGCGGGCGGCTCGAATCAGAGCGAGAAGGTGCTCGGGATCTGCCCCTCCCCCTCCCTCCGGCGGCAATTGCTGAATCAGAAGGTGACCATGATCAGCCTCTGACTGTTCTGTCTGTTTATGGTTTGCCTGTTCTGTCTGTGGGGAAAGGTATGGACCATGTGGAAGCAAAGAAGGAAGACCATGGAGGAATTTGAAAATAAGGATGGGGCTGAACAGCGGGCCTTAGATTGTTTGTTATGAAATGTTTGTTGGTGAGATGTGGCCAGTGCTGCCTGGATCAACATTTATTGCCCATCTCAGGTGCTGTGGAGAACGAGCTGCCATGGGCCATGTCTATAATCTTTGACTGCCTATTATGCTGGGGACCAGGCAAGTCAGCGTTTCTACTGGACCTGAAGCCTGTCAATTTCGGATGGGTAAATCATGTTAGACAAATCTACAAAAGTTTTTTTTGAAAATGTAACTGATAGAACCCGGTGGATGGGGTCATTTGGATTTTCTCAAAGCTGGTGATAAAGTCCCACTTAAGAAGTTAGTGTGCAAAATCAAAGTTCATAAGATTGTTGGGAATTTACTGGTGTCGATTGTGAATTGGTTAGCAGACAGGAAACAGTAGAAATAAATGATCTTTTTTCGGTGTCTAAGGCTTTGACAATTGGGACACCACAAAGATCAGTGCCCTTGGACCTCATGTGTTCAAAGTGTACATCAATGATTTGTATGTGCGAATCCAATGTACTATTTCTAGGTTTGTTGACACAAAAGAAGAGGGATTGTGAGTGAGCAGGACATAAAGAGACTTCAGAGTAATTTAGATGATTTGAGTGAGTAGCAAATGCATAGCAGATGCAGTATCAGTGTGAAGTTATCCACTTTGGTACCAAATTCAGAATGGCAGAGTATAATTCAAGTGGTGGTCGATTTGGAAATGTTCATGTACAAAGGGACCTGGGTGTGCTTGTACACCAGTCATTCAATACAAGCTTGTAGGTGCAGCAAGCAGTTAGGAAGGCAAATGGAACTTTCTCCTTCATTTCAAAAAGGTTTGAGTATGGCAGCAAGGTGCTCTTACAGCAGCTGTGTTGGGTTTTGTGAGGCCGCATTGAAATCTATGAGCAAGTTTGGTCTCCAAAACAAAGAAACATTATTCTTGCTGCAGGCAAACAGCAATTTCTTGTGTTGCTGAGTGAGGGACAAAAGTTATCACTGACCATGAATCAAGAAGAAGCTCCAGTTGTTGTCTTGGTTTCAAGTCAGATTTGGAGATGATGTCACTTGTTGACAACACTTTAAAGCATTTCCCAAAGCGGGAAGTGGGTGATGTTCCCTCACTTTTGCTTCATTTCCCTCTTGCAAAACAAGACAGAGTCTGAGGCACTGTTTGGTTTAGGCATACCCACTGCAGGGCCCTGCTCCCCACACCACCACCTCCCCCTGCTACACACACTAAGAAAGGAATGATGTGGATAAAGTAATCCAAAAGGTGTGGTGGGAAATACAAGACAAAATAGAGAGAGGTAGTGTTAGAGGAGCTGGAATCATTGAAAGTGGATGAGTCACCAGGCCCAGATAGATAGTTCCCTGGCGTGTTGAAGGAAATAGCAGATGTTGTGAGGATTAATTTTCAATCTTCACTTGACTCAGGTGAGGTGCCAAGGGGCTGGAGGAATGCAAATGTGCTGTTGTTGTTTAAAACAAGTACAAAGGAAATGCCATACAACTATAGGCCAGTCAATCTTACTTTGGTGGTGGGCAAACTGTAAGAATCAATCCTGAGAGATCAGAGAAAATGTCAATTAGAAATGCATGAACTTGCCCGGGATAGTCAGCATTGCTTTGATGAGGGAAGGTCATACTTAAGCAATTTGACTGAATTCTTTGAGAAATTGGTAAGGAGTCTCAGTGTGGGTAGTGAAGTGGATATTGTTTTCATAGATTTTGTTAGGATATTTGACAAAATCCCACACGGCAAACTGGTCAAAAGTAAAAACCCATGGATAACAGGGTAATGTGTTGAATTAGATCCTCTGTTTACAGTGCTCTGACATATTTCCAGTCGCAAGTTCCAGCAGGAGACTGTAATATAGGAAGCAGTGAAATTGTTTCAGAGCTGAGCATTATGGACTATTCAGCAAATTTTGAGCTGGTACTGCTGTGTTCTGTTATCTGTGAGAGATTGCATGGTCCAGGGCTGATGTGACTCCTTTAATCTGGCTCTGAATTCATGTTCACCATTGCTGTATTTCATCTCTACCCTCCTAGATCTTCTCTCTGCGATTGTCTAACTTCTGTCCCTGCATTTTAGCTCTGTTTTGTGTTTTACTGTTACATCTGCTAATTGTGCCTAAATTAGACTTCCACCACTGCCTATCCCCTGACCGTGTGCTTTTGCTTTACCAACTTGATATTCTCACAGAATTGTTAACAGTCAGAAATTGTTTTTAGTGCTCTGCTATCAACTTCTACTCTGCAAATTACAAGATTCATCCAGTTCACATTTTATAACCTACCATTTTGATTTTTTGGTTTCTGTCTCACTCTCCTTGTTTCGTCCAAATCAGCTGAACACGGTTTTCAGAAGAGGAGATTTTGCAGTTAACAAACTGAAACCAACCGTCACTCAGGATCTGAGAGAGTTACCAAACGTATCACAACCTGAATACAACAGAATATTGGACATGGAAGGAGAAAGCACTGTTCCCAGTGGGGAGAAACTGGTTCTGTTTTTGGGTAAGGCTTCAATCAATCAGCTGGCTTATCAGAATGTAAACACACTCATAATGATTAGAAGCCATGGAGATGAGGGGATTGTGGTAAAGACTTCTTTCATCCATCAATACTGAAAAATCATCAGTGTAGTTACACCAGGAAGAGGCCATTCACCTGTTCTGAGTGTGGAGAGAGACTCACTCAAATCATCCACCCTGCTGACACACCAGAGTGTGGCAAGAGGCTGTTCACCCCCACAGAGTGTGGAAAGAGATTTATCAATTCTTCAAACCTGGTGACACACCGGCAAGTTCACACTGATGAGTGACCTTTTAAATGCCCAGTCTGCAGGAAGTGCTATGAAAGGTCTGGGGAACTAATGCTCCATCAATGTGCTCACACTGAAAGAGACTGTTTGGGTGTTCTGACTGTGGGACAGCATTTCAGTGATCATCTCGGCTCACTGTATACCATTATGTTCACATTAGGGAGAAGCCCTTTACCTGCTCTGACCGTGGGAGGGAAGTCAGTCAGTCACCCCATCTGCTGAGGCACCAGCACATTCACACTGTGCAGTGACCATTCACCTGCCCCAGCTGTGGGAAGGGAATCACACAGGTGTCATATCTGCTGAGTGACCAGAGAGTTCACAAGAAACTGCAGTGATTGGGCTTTACTATTAACCGCGTTCAGGAATTAACCAGGTTCATTGTGATCTGTTTCTGCTGATATTAGTAACCACCTGTTCAGGTATATGTTAATGTAGATACGTATCAAATAAACCAGTTTTGTGTAAAACACAGTGTTTCATCTTCTTATTGTCTCTAACACAGGGGATTCCCTTTCAATTGCTGTCCCACTCCCCTCCATCCTCACCTTTAACAAGAAGTATGAAAGCTCCATTGTCACTGAGATGAAGACCATCTGATCAGTTGCCTCTGCCCAGACTGGGAAAATTGCTCTGGAAAATGGGTCTGATTTTCGGCCAATGTATTTACTCACAGAGGAAAGACCATTCAGGTGCTCTTATTGCAGGACTGGCCTCAGGCAATCGTCTGTCTCACTGTGCATCAGTGTGTTCACAGAATAGGGAAGCTGTTCACTTGGTCTGAGCATGAGAAGATTCACTCAGACCTTCCACCTTCTGAGGCGCCAGTGAGTTCATTAGTGATTACAGGAGTTGGATTTCCTGTTAATCAGATGCTAGACACGTTCATTTTCTCATTTTGTCTTTTTTCTACTGGTGTTAATAAATTCCAGAAGTTTTAAATGCAAATATTCAGAATAAAAACACACATGAATTAGCTTAGTGTTAAACCCAGTGTGTTGAGTCTTTTTTGTAGCTCAAACACAAGTGAGTCCCTTTTGAAGGCTCTCCCTCTTTCTCCTCATGACGCGGGTGAGATGTTCAAGGAGCTGAGACCCCAGTACATTTGAGACAATCTGATTGCCTGCCTCTGCTGCTCCCCTCCCTTCCACGAGCTCATTGGATCAAACTGCTTGTCGAGTGCTTCTAGCTTGACCCTGGATTCCCAGCTTTCTCCAGTTTCTCTCCTGTCAGAGCTTGTCTTGCCCACGAGGCCCATGTTTGTTCCACTGACCTATTCTCACTAAATATATTTGCTAATAATGTTAAAGTTCACTGTCCCTTAAAATTTCATCTTCCCAATTTTTTTATTGAAAAGCCTGGATTTCATGGTATTTGCAAAGACTTGAACTTGGTGTTCACCAAAGAGCTGTTCTTGGTCCCTCCTATTTCTCACCTACACGCTGCTACTTTTTAACATCATCCAGAAGCATTTTGTTAGTTTTCACATGGTCACTGACAACTACCCGTTCTAACTCATCACCAGCCCTGCCCATTCCTCTATTGTTATTCAATGATCCCATACCTGATACTGGAAAAGCTGAAATGTCCTCCAGGGAAACATTTGGAAGAACAATCCATTGTCTTCAGTGACTGCTACACATTCCATTCTCAAACTCTGAACCTGTAACTCTTTCCTGAGAGTAAGGCTGAATTACACTGCTCATAGTCTCAGTCACAGATTTGACCTGAAGGTGAATTTTCAATCACAAAACCATCCTTTCACTCACACCAGATCTTCTAATTTCCATAAAGTCAGCCATCTCCACCTCAGCCCAGCTCATCTGATCCTGAAATCCTTGTCTGTGCCCATGTTAAACTTGATAATTGCAATGCATTCCTGATCACCTTCTCACGTTCACCCCAGACCCGTGTGGAAATGTGAGGTCTCCCAAAATCTGTGTTCTGCCATTCCTGTTGACATTCCCACTAAACTGTGTGAGTGCAGTCACTCCAAGCTTAAGTGGTCTGACTGAGGCATTGACTTCCAGTTTTGGAAGTCATGAGCGTGCACCATCCCTGGAGGCCTGCACAACTGGAATGAAAATGAGCGGGAATTCTGGTCCTGTTCACCCAACACCCTCTTTGTTCCCTGAGAGTGTTGCTGCTCATTTCTCTTGCTGTGTTGAACTCTGAGGTGTGCATGCAGCAGCAGCAGCGCTTGCTCTTGGGACCTTGGTGCTCCGCTGGATCTTTTTTAAACCTGTCCTTGTAGTGAATCTGTTAATCTTGGCCCTCGTTGGCTGAAATCCAAATATTAGAGCATTTATACAATTTCATTTCTCCACTCCAGTCTCTTGCTTTCATCTTCCTTGTCTGCTTTGAATTCTCCACACATTGTGTGCAGGAACAGACTGAAATCAATGAGATGTTTTTAGTGGGGCCATGAGAACCATGAAGAATGTAGAAGAATTAACTGAATTACTGTTCATTTTCAACCCATTTAAAATAACCTTTCTTCAGTTTAAATGTGTTGAATATGGAAGGAACGCTTTAAAGTTTCAAAATTTGTACATGTGAAGGAAGAAAAATTGAATTAGTGGTTTTACACTCTTGAAATGTCAGAACTGTCTGTCTCCTTGTTTGTTTGTGGTGCTGTGTGACCAAGTTAATCCCATTCTATAATTATTTGGTGGATTTCCTCCCCAGGCTTAATTACACCCATAATAAATAAGAAGAACATAAGTAGATGCAGTAAATTTTACTTATTTTAAATAAAATAATTAGTTTTTAAAGCCCAATCAGGTGGTAGGGAAGGTGATGTGTTGTGACCTCAGGATGTGGGAACTCCTGGAGACTGGTGTGATCCCAGACTGATATATCTTCAATAAGTGTCTGCGGCTAGAGGAACCTCAGCCCATAATCAGTGAATTAGATGTTATTATACAAACGCTTAAAAATATCAGGGAGAAAGTTACCTGGACAGTTTGTTCCAGGTGATAGCCACAGCTCATACGTATTCTCTTCTTATTTGGTCCTTGGTTCGGAGCATGAAAATGTGACTCCACGTAAGGCAGGTTTGGGGATTTTCTTACATTTCTAAGAACAGCATTTGAAATCTAAATACAGGTAAGTGTGACACTATTGAGAAACTGGGTTTGACTGTAGCAGTATAGTGACAGACCTTCAAGAAGACATTCACCAACTCTTAGCAACAATGTATCCCAGTCAGAAAGTGACTAAATAATGAAGTTAAGAATACTTCCAAATTTAAAGAAACACTGCACACATTTACGAAAGTCAGTGGTAGATCAGAAGATTGTACAAATTTGCGTGAACAAAGAATGATTCTAAAGAACAGGAAAAAAATAGAGTGTCATTAAACTAGGGAGGGTTCAGAAGAGATTTACCAGGATGTTGCTAGCATGGAATGTGAGTTACAAAGGAAGACTGGATAGGCCGGGACTGCTTTCTCTGGTGCATTGGAGGTTGAGGGGTGACCTTATTGGGTTTATAAAATCAGGATTAATGGTAGGTGCCATTTTCCAAGGATGGGGGTTTCAAGACAAGAGGGTGTATTTTTAAGGTGAGTGGAGACAAATTAAAAAAAAACACGTTTTCTAATGTAGAGAATGATCTTCCTGAGGAAGTAGTGGATGTCAGCACAGTTACACTGTTTAAAAGACACTTAGAAATGTATTTCCACAGGATGAGGGTGTCGCTGACTCGGCAGCATTTATTGTCCATCCCTAAACAGTTCAGAGTCAACCACATTGCTGTGGGTTTGGAGTCATATGTAGGCCAGACCAGGAAGGATGGCAATTTCCTTCCTAAAAGGACAGTAGTGAACCAGATGGGTATTCCTGACAGTTGGCTATGGATTCACTGTCATCATTCGCTTCTTAATTCCAGATATTTATTGAATTCACATTCCACCATGGGCCACAGTGGGATTCAAACCCAGGCCCCAGAACATTCTCTGGGTCACTGGGTTAACAGTCCAGCGATAATACCACGAGGCCATCACCTCCCCATTTGGGGGGTAGTGCACTGACTCTCAATCCCCAGGACTCCCTGGATCACCACAGTCTAATCAGATCACACAATGTGCCTGATTTTGCTGTCTGTTGAATCAAATTAACAGAAAATACTACCAAGTTCTGTCCTTAACAAGCTCTCCTGTATATTACAAATCCGAGAACAGAGTTAGTTCTCATATCAGTTTTCTCACTATGCTCTAGCGAAGATGAGATTTGAATTCCTGATATGCAGAAACAAGAATCCTTTCAATGTCTCAGATGAGTAAACATCATCAAGAATGCCAGAGTCAATGTCCCAGCAGTCTCAGAGAAAGGGAAGGTGAAATCATCCCATAAGCTGCTCATGTGCAACTTGCAATTCCCAACACCCAACTTCAGGACTCTGATGTTCTCAGTGGCATTTCCTGATGGGAAAGCTGCAAACTGCACTCAAGGCAGGTAGGTGTTGAACCTACAAACCTAAGATCTGCAGTCAGATGTGTTACTCATTACACCATTGACCTGCTAGTGTTCACATGCTGCAGAGTTGTGGTGTTAACAGGGACATCACCATCACTGCTGCACTTCAGTGGCCCCCACTTTGAGATTAGGTGAATTTCACCGGCAAAAAAGAAACACATTTGTTCTCAGGTAGTTGCTTCAGTATGCCCTTCTATCTGTGCTGGAACTTTCTGTTATTTTACTCACCGTCAGCCACTCCAGTGAAATGTATTTTCAGGCTTTGAGTCATGGTTTGTTCAATTAGATTATGGATGATCTGGTAATTCTCAACACCGTTGTCCTGACTTTCCCCGCTAGAGTCCCTTACTGATTAGAAATCTGACTTAATGTGCCAGTCTCGAGAGCTGTCTGCAGTCAAGAATTCCACAGATTCATAACTCTCAGAGAGAAGAAATACCTCCTCAGCTCTGTCTGAAATGTGTGAACCTAGTTCTGAAATTCTATTTTCTGTTCTATGATTGTCCCAGAAGGGGAAACAACTTTGACCAGAATCTGTCAAGCTCCTAAGAATCTTGTGTGTTTCAAGAAGGAGCAGGGCTTACATAGTCCTGTGGCCAGTATTTAGGAGCAGCTACATACTCAGGTGCGGACAAATATGTGATTTGTTCCCGGCCCAGCGTGTTGATTTCATCTCTGATGTAAAACCTGCAGTGATTCAGATAGAGTTACACTGTTTATGCTGTTGTCACTGTGAGGAATTCCTGGGCATTTATCAGTTTGTACAAGTACAACAAATCCCTGAATGAGGTTTAACCTTGGAAATTGCTGTGAGAGCACCAAATCCTAACCACTACACCACCAGGGAACATCACATTAATTAGCCACGGGGAATGGAATTAGGGCTGTGAAAGAAATAAAGAAAAGATGTGGCTAGAGCAGGTATGCAGCTGACAAAGAAACAAATTGAAACAAAGAAAGAGGACAGAATAGGGGGCAGCATTCACACACTAATTGTTAGTCTCGATGGTGAATCCAGAAAACTGTAAAGTGGTGAATTGAAAGGTGTGCTGCCTTCTTGGAGCTGACATTTAGCGTCATTGGGAGAGTGCATTGAGCTGATGACAGAAATACCAGCGTGACAGCAATATGAAGAATTAAAACGTAGAATTTGCTCCAACAGGTTTTGGATAATGAGGACCAATTATACATTTTAAAACTGCAGTGTTAGATTTTTGTAAAAAGCTTGGAGCAATTTGGAATAAGGATCAGGATGAACACAGCAGGCCAAACAGCATCTCAGGAGCACAAGAGCTGACGTTTCGAGCCTAGACCCTTCGTCAGAGAAGGGTCTGATGAAGGGTCTAGGCCCGAAATGTCAGCTCTTATGCTCCTGAGATGCTGTTTGGCCTGCTGCGTTCATCCAGCTTCACACTTTGCTATCTTGGATTCTCCAGCATCTGCACTTCCCATTATCTCTGGAATAACGATCAGCCCTGTTTGCATTGAATGGTGGAGGGGTCGAAAGGGATTAAATTCAATCTTTTTGCTGATGGAGATTCCAGTGCAAGAAAAGTTTAGGTTAGAGTAATAACTAGAAAGCTTGTCTTGGAGATTTTTGTATATTTGTCTATGAATATTTCAATAAAACTGCATTTGATAGCCTGGCCACTGCTTGAGGCATTGGGACTAATAGGGGAAATAAGCAGATGTCTTCAGATACCAGTAAGATGGCTTGGGTAATGAATTTTAATAGAACTTGATGAAGAGCAGGTATGTGTTGTCGCAGTTATACAGGCATTGGTGACACTACACCTAGAATATTGAGTGCAGTTTTGGTCTCCTTTTCTTAAGAAGCGTTCTCTTGCTCTCAATGGAGTGCAATGAAGGTTTACCAGGCCAACTGACATATGAGGCGATATTGACTAGGTTAGGATTGTTTTCGCTGAAGCTCAGATGAATGAGGGGCAATTTCATGCAGACATATAAATTTCTAACAGGACTGGACAGGATAATTGCAGGGAGGGTGTTCCTGATGGTAGGTGTGTTCAATCAGGGGCCACAGTCTGAGGATTCTCCTATGTCTTATGGTCTTATGACGTTAGATGCCTTCAAGGCAGAGATCAACAAATTATTGATTTCACAAGGAGTCAAGGACTGTGGGGAGAGTACAGGGAAGTGGAGTTGAAATGCCCATCAGCCATGATTTAAATGGCGGAGTGGACATGATGGGCCGAATGGCCTTACTTCTACTCCTATGTCTTATGGTCTTATGGATTCGGGGTAGACGGAGATGGGGAGACATTTCTTCACCCAAAAAGTCGTGAGCCTGCGGAATTCGTTGCCACTTGAAGTAGTTGATGCTAAAACATTGAACATATTCAAGAGGCAGCTAGATATAGCACTTGGCGTAAATGGCATGAAAGATTATGGGGAGAAAGCAGGATTAGGCTATTGATTGGAATGATCAGCCATGCTTGTGATGAATGGCGGGGCAAGCTCAAAGGGCTGAATGCCATCCTCACGCTCCTATCTTCTATGTTTCTATCTTCTGAATAGTTACAATTTATTTTGACTGAAGTAAGGTAATAAAATTAATTATGCGCCAAACATTTAATTGAAGATGACATCCTGTAATTAATCAAATGTGTTAGTTAGTCTCCAATTTGAAATAGATGATTCAACAATGACGCTTGCAAATTTGGCCTACAACAGTGAAAGACATGATGCATTTCCAAGTCAGAATGGTGTGTGGCTTGGAGGGGAAATTGTAGACACCGTTATTTCCTAACTATCTGGTGCCCTTGACTTTCTGGGCGATCAAGTTATGGTTTTGGAATGTGCTGACTCAGCACCCTTGGTCAGTTGCTTTGCTGCATTAAGTTGATGGTGTTGTACGGCTGGTCCTGGGTACCAGGTGACAAAGTCCTTACTGCCAACCTGCAAACATACATACTAGGAAAAGTAGGCCATTCAGCCCCTTGAGCCTGCTCTGCCATTCAATAAGATCGTGTCTGTTCCTCTATTCTCCAAATAACCTTTGATTCCATTCACAAAAATCTCTGATCCCTACAGTTGACAATTCTAAGGTGACCTCAGATTACTTCTGCTTCACAGCGATGACTGTGATCAACATGGGATGATCAATGACATGGCTAAAGTTGTTTGTGGCCAGGAATTGAATCACACATTGTTGATCGCTGCATGGGTTTCACATGCAGGACACATGATTACAGATTTCTTTCACCCAGTCTCTGAGTGTCTGATTAGTGTAGTTTGACCCCAGAAGGCTCTCACATTACTCACTGAGCCTGTGTCCTCAGACACGAACAGCCACTTACTCTGCCCACTCCAAGTTTGGTAGAAACTGTTTCCTCAATTGCAGTTTGAGCCATATCTCAGCCCTTTAATCAAGATGATTCCCCCAAACCTTCATTCCTTTTTGTTCCTTGTGATACTGTCGACCCTATCAGTTCTGAGCTTCCACACATTCTCACCCAGTTCATTCTGTATGCTCCATATTGAAGTGGTGAACAGTTCTCTAAGTGATTCAGCAATGTGCCAGGAGGTGATGGGAGGCTCGTGCATTTCCAATGTCAACCTCAGAAGAAGGAAGATGCAGGAAATCACTGCTCATGGAGCATGAATCCTGAGATGTTGGGGAACACTGCCGAGATGGAGGATGCAGAAGCAGGCGAGGATGACTAATTACCTGGTCAGACTTTTATGCTGGAAATCATCAGCACCAAGTTTCTCACTGTCACACGGGAGAATATCAAATTGCAAATAAATCAGGTGGGAATAGATAATAATGAGGTGTAAGTGCATGCAAACAGGAGTCTCACTACTTACCACCAAGCTCTTTGTCTCTGCTAAAATCTTGAGTGGAAAATTTGACTTTTCAGTCTTTGACATTGAGAATTTCATTTTTGAAGTCGCACCATATTTTCCCAACAGCTTTACAAAATGTTTGCTGAGGGACACATATGAGGTCTTGACGCTGAAAGTGACGGAAAGATTGGGTTTTGTTTTTAAGTGATCACAGGACCTTTGCTGGATACCAAGATGAAGGGAGACACTCCCTTGTCCACAGGAGTAACCGAAGTTTGGGGACAGAAAGAATCCAGAGTTTGAAAAGAGAAGAGGCCTAAACATGCAGCAGTCATCAACAGGACATCATTTATTCTCACCGTATCTTCCAGAAATTGAGGATACACTGTTTCAAATTACGTTCATACATTTTGATTCAATAGAGTACGTACGTTCCAGTCCAGATTTGGGATTAACAACATCAGCATAAATAAAACACAACTCAGCATGAACTCTGTTGAAATTAACAGCAGCAACAACACAATCCATCCCCTAAAGTCGCTTTTGAACTCACTGATACGTCTGTAAGTGACATGACTGAGTGAGTTGCTTCCCACTCATGAAGCAAATGAACACCCTCTTCCCCGATGTGTCTTCACTGGTGTCTCAGCAGTGTCCTCTGCTTTTACATTCAGAGTATATTCAGAACATTCAAAATGGCTGTTATCCATGTGAACAGGCTGATAGGAATTTAGGTCAGATTGGCAAGTGAATGCTTTCCTACACAGGGAGCACGGAAGCGGCCTCTCCCCAGTCTGAATCTAATGATATTTAATGAGGATCCTTGAGTGTCTAAATGACCTCCAGCAGTGAGAGCACAAAGCTGTTTCTTGGTGTGAAAAAGCTGGTGTTTGACCCAGTTTATCTTTTAAAGCTCTTCTCACAATCAGAGCAGTTAAACAGCCTCTCATCAATGTGAGACCTAAACCCCATCTCTTCTTCCACAACATTGATGACTGTATCAGCACTGCCTTGTGCTCCCACGAGGAGCTCAAACAGTTCATCCACTTCACCAGCACCTTACACCCCAAACTTAAGCTCATCTGGACCATCTCTGACACCTCTCTCTCCTTCCTGGGCCTCTCTGTTTTCATCTCTGGCAACCACCTGGAAACCGATTTCCATTTCAAGCCCACTGACTCCCACAGCTACCTAGAATATACCTCCTCCCACCCACCTTCCTACAAAAGCACCATCCCTAATTCCCAATTCCTTCGGCTCCTACGCTTCTGCTCCCAGGATGAGGCATTCCACTCCCGTACATCTCAGATGTCCTTGTTTTTCAAGGACCTCAACTTCCCCCCTTCAGTGGTGGAGAATGCCCTCGACCGTGTCTCCCTCATTTCCCGCAACTCATCCCTCACATCCCCTCCCGGCAATAACAATCAAAACAGAATCCCCCTCGTCCTCATGTACCACCCCACCAACCTCCAATCCAACGCATCATCCTCTGACACTTCCGCCATCAGCAATCTGACCCCACCACTGAAGACATATAATCCCTCCTTACCCTTATCTGCTTTCCAGAGGCACCGCTCTCTCCGGGACTGCCCTGTCCACTCCACACTCCCCCCAGCCCCGCCACACCCAGAACTTTTCCCTGCAACAGCAGGAAGTGCTACCCCTATCCTTACACTTCCCCCATCACCTCCATCCCAGGCCCAAAGAAGACTTTCCACCTCAATCAGATGTTCACCTGCACATCTGCCAATGTGGTATACTGGATCCGCTGTTCCCGTTGTGGCCTCCTCTACATTGGGGAAACCAAGCGGAGGCTTGGGGACTGCTTTGCAGAACACCTATGCTCGGTTCACACTAAACAACTGCACCTCCCAGTCGCGAACCATTTCAACTCCCCCTCCCATTCCTCAGATGATATGTCCATCCTGGGCCTCCTGCAGTGCCAGAACGATGCCACCCGAAGGTTGCAGGAACAGCACTTCATATTCCGCTTGGGAACCCAGCAACCCAATGGTATTAATGTGGATTTCACAAGCTTCAAAACCTCCCTTCCCCCTACTGCATCCCAAAACCAGCCCAGCTCTCTAACCTGTCCTTCCTCCCACCTATCCCCTCCTCCCACCTCACGACGCACCTCCATCTCCTACCTACTAACCTCATCCTGCCCCCTTGACCTGTCCGTCCTCCCCAGACTGACCTATCTCCTCCCTACCTCCCCACCTACATTCACCGCTACTGTCTCCATCCCGGCCTCTTTAACTATTTATTTCGGATCCCCCTTCCCCTCCCCCATTTCTGAAGAAGGGTCTAGATCCGAAATGTCAGCTTTCCTGCTCCTCTGATGCTGCTTGGCCTGCTGTGTTCATCCAGCTCTTTGCCTTGTTATCTCTCATCAATGTGAACCAGCTAGTGCCCCAACAGCTGGGACAGAGAATTAATCCCTTTCCCACTCACAGAGCAGGTTAATGGCTTCTCCCCAGTGTGACACCTTTGATGGGAATGTAACGTTGAATGTAATGTAAATCCCTTCCCAAACATGGGGCAGCGGAACAGCTTCTCCCTGGTGTGACTGAATGAGTGAATCTCCAATTGAGATGGGTAATTGAGTCCCTTCCCACATTTCCCACAATTCCACTGTTTCTCCATGGTGACCGTGTCCTTGTCTTTCTCCACGTTGAGCAATCAATTTAAACCTTGTCTACACACAGAACACATCTGAGTTCACTGACTGGAGCACTGTCATTCGGGAACTGAGACTGGATAAAGCTCTTTTCATCATCAGTTTACTGTCTCCCATTCATGTTGCATCTGTCCCAGTGCTTTCCCAGTTATTTCGTTTTCCACATTCCACAGATGATACACAGGTCCTGATAAATTGAGAAATCCTGTCAGATTTTGAAGTGATGATTGGCTTGATTTGCCATTTAGAAATTTTCCCCAAAAAGTCTCCTTCAGAAAGAAAAGCCTTCCTGCAGCCAGCACAAACTCCTGTTACACCCCTTCCTGACCAATAAATGTTACACACGGTTATTGAAAATGAAAATTAACATTTTTGAACCCTTCCTGTATACTCACTGTTGGTGAAGTATAATGTCTAACCCAGGCCCTTCTCTCACGTCACCCTGGTGCATACTGTGTGGTTACAGCAGAGGCAGAGACAGGCTGCTCATAAACCTGCTCCCCTTGCTCATGTCCTTTTGATCTCTATGTTATACATTTACCAAATATTGTTTTACCTTTAACAGTGTAGCAGAAACACAAACCTGCAGATTCACTTCCAGTCAGGAACAGGTCATTGATTTACGCTAATCTCTAATTTGAAGCACATTTCCAGCATTCACCGTTGTACTTCCCCTGACTCTAAACCCAGTTGGAATGAAATTCTGTTCCGTGTCTGGGAGCTGTGAGCCATGGAAGACAGTAGCTGGGACACATTTCTTACACACAGCAAGATTAACCCATACCGTGGCTTGGCTGTCAGTGAAGAGAGACGTGAAAGAGTAAAGTGCCATCTGACCCCCTCAGTGAGACCCTGAAGGATGTGTCCCGGCTGAAGCTCTGTTGCTGCCATTCGAATGCCCCCACTCGGCATTCTGCCCCCACCACCACCCCCCATCCCCACCCCCACAACCCTGAGATTGTCCTTTCTGAGCTCCAGGTGCTGTTCAACCCTCAGGACAAATACAACAAGGTACAGTGATGTATTTGAAGCAAAGCTGATTTATTTTACATTTCCCTAGAATGTTAAATTTTAGCCCAATTTGAGAGGTTATAAACATCGTCAGAAACAAACTCCAAATTTCAAAACGAAAGCATCAGAAAATTCCAGCGCAGACCAAGACCATTTTTAAAAATTTATTTGTGAGATGTGGGTATTGCTGACTGGCCAGTATTATTTGGCCCATCATGTTTGTGTTGGTTGAGACTGAAACACACAGGTTTGCAGCTTTCTGGATTCACCATTGAGAAGAGCAATTTCAGGCTGTGAACTCTGCCCCTATTTGTTTGCATTTCTTGTTTCAATTTGTTTCTGTGTCTTCGACACACCCGGCTCCAGGCACATCTTTTGTGGTTTTTTCTAGCCCTAACTCCATTCTTTGTGGCCATGAAAAACTAATAACATTTCTGCAATTTAATCTCTCCTGTCTTCCCCCGTGACAGACAGCCTTTTTGCCCCTCTCTCACCCCCACCTTGCTCAACACTTTTTACATTTCTACGTCCCAGCCCTCTGTGACCTCACTGTGCCCTCGGATCAGTGGCGCGAGTTTTGAATTCTCTTCCTCCAGAGAAAATCTGAAATCTTTGTGGCAGCAGCTTTCCCTAGATTTTATTTTTAAAACAAAAACAGTGAAATTGTTTCAACATTGAGTTTTTTTATCCTTCATTCACAAATTTGCGACATTATAGGTAAGCTGTGATCCTTTCAGAGTCCAAAAATGTGCAGGTTAGGTGGACTAGCCACGCTAGATTGTCCCCTAGTGTGCGGGTTCGGTGGTTGGGTTAACCCTGGTAAATGCTGAGTTATGGGAGTACAGGGTCAGTGCAGTGATGGGCCGAATGACCTTCTTCTGCACTGTAGGGATGTGATTCTAACCAGTTGTGATCATGGTCATGTTTTCCCCATGACAGCTCACACATCACCAGGTTCATTCAGCTCAGGCTGTCATGCTGCCTTCTTGTTTTTGTGGGTTTGTACTCAGACCTTTTATGGTTTACACAGTCTATTTGAGGATAAGAGTGAATTTGTAACTAGAGATTTCCCAACCAAAATCACTTGCAGATGAGGAAATATTTCTGCTGCTGGCATCACTCACAAGGATCGGGAAAATAAAGGTCATTCACAAATCTTACACAACGCAGGTTGTAATTACCAGGCCAGACTGAATAGCATAAAACTCTTTTCTAAAGAAAAGAGGAGGCCAAGAGTTAACCTGATACAAATTGGCAGCTTTGTCCCTGTGAAATGAAGTCATTGGATCTGAAACAAAAAATGGGAATCAGTTCTGAGGAAGAGCAACACGACCTGAAACTCTAAACATTAATTAATGTGCTGAAATATCCCTTTACCCAAATTCATCAATCAATCAAATTCATTCATTAATCAACTCATCCAGGATTTTCCCATTTCAGCAAATTACGGAAATGTGAACCTTAGGTCAGTAGTTGGGAAATTATTGGAGAAGATTCTTTGGGACAAAATTTACTTATTTTTGGAAAACATGTTCCGTGATTGTTGGACTAAAAAAGAGCAAAATGTGAACAGTTTTTGATATCACTTATGAATTACTTGACATTCACGTTACATATGTATAGAGTTAAAAAGTGTAATGTAATTATTTCAGTGAAATTAATGTGATCGTACAGTGAAAAAAATCATTAGAGTCTAACTACAATTAATGAGCTGAATAATATGTGATTATTTGTACCAGTTTTTGCATTGATAATTCAATCTTATTTGATACCTTTAATATTTTATGCTATTAAGTGTAACTCAACAACAAAGTAATGAAATGATGTCAGAAAAAGAGCTGTAGTTTCAGCTTTATGGACCTAAGGGATACTTGTACACAGAGCTGGATGATTGCACTGGAAACTGTTAAAATACATAATGTCTGTGTGGACATGAAAAATAATTTTCTTTGCAAGGTGTTCCTCACTCAGAATAATTAGAAATTTATAGTGATTATGAATCTACCATTTAAAAGATAGTTACTGTGATTGACCAAAAAAAATTATATTTTACTTAGAAAATTAGACTAAGCAATATACAGGTTGTAAATGTGTTTATTCAACAGAATATCTAGATTGTCCCAGGAACTAATTATACATACACAACTCATAATAGCTTGAAAAATACATAGAAACAGTGATTATTGAATTGAGAAAGACATGATAGTTGTATCGGGCAGTTCAAATGTCTAACTACATTGGCAACATGTTTATGGTGTTCAAACAGGCAGCATATTTGTCAAAGCAGCAGATTTTCATTTTGGGATGTGCGTCTCATTAACTAGAATCTGTTCTGTTCTCAGCGTAAGAAGCTGTTATTATTGTGTGCGATGGACTGTCACTAACAGTGTAATTTATCCGATCAGCTTTCCTTTGTCTGTAAATCAGGCGGCCAGTAAACTATACACCTGCTTTTCATAGTTGAAGGACAAAATCATGTCTGAGCGAGTAAGTCACAGATCACAAAGTTATTTCACTGAGAAAAATTTCGAGCATATCATCATCAGCATTTTCTGGTAAGATTTTCTGAACAGTTCTGATCTCTCGCTGTAAAACTGATGATATCTATGTTGCTTGTCAGTGAGGATTCAGCTCCTTTGTTCTGAGCTGTTTTTATACAGGTGGTTGTTTCATTAGGTATCTGCCAAGTTTACATTCTCCTTTGACTGTAATTCTGTGAGATTACCGATTCACACAATATTTTAATCTTAAGAAAGTAACGTTCAGTCACTGAATATTAAATAATTTTTGACTCTAACTGAGCAATGGACTTCTTTTCAGCTAATTATTCAATTTTCATTTTATGGCTGTATTAAATGTTGCAGAAACAAACTCTGGGCAGTGTTTCCATTCACTTGTGTTGGATTCACTAACCGCTACGTGGTCAGTCAGTTTCTGACTGATGGATCAGTTTCTTTGCCCTATTGGATGATGGCCATTTGCTCAGTTTTCACTGGCTCGCCTTGGCCTCAGTCCATCAGCTGCTGAAACCCTCCACCTCGCATTTGTTCCCTTTCACCATGACAATTCCAAAACAGTCCAAGTTTGTCTTCCACATTCTCCCTTAATATACTCATGATCATCACAGATTCTACTGTCTATGTCCTTACAGGTCCTCTAAAATATCCACCACAATTTCACCGTGATCTTCATTATGTTCAATCTAAACATTCTTACAAAGTTTGGTTCGCTGCTTTCAGATCTAACCATGACCTCGCCCTATCTTATTTCTACAGTTTCACCCCTTCTCACAGTATCTGCACTTATCCAATTCTGGCTGCTGGAGAATTCCTGATATTATTTTCCGCACTCACTATTGGTGCATTTACCCTCAGCTGGCTTGGGTCTAAGCTGGGAAATTCTCTTCATCTGGTCTGTTGGACCTCTTTCCATCTTTTAGGCTCCTGGAAAACCTGCCTATTTGGTCAAGACTTTGGCTTCCATCATTTTAAATCTCCCTTTCCAGATCACAGTCCTGTGACCATGTGTAGACCATTCAGCCCTTCGAACCTGTTCCATCATTCAATACATTGATGACTGATCTGTTTGTGTTTGAAATACCATATTTACTTCAACGCAAATGAACGCTGACACTTCTGCCAAAGAACAATCTATTAACCCATGTGTTAAAAATATTCAATGACCCCACCTTCTGAGGTAGAGAGTTTCAAAATAGCACGGTCCTCTGAGAGGAAACAAACTTCCTCATCTCTGTCCTGAAAGGGTGAACCCAATTTTAAAACAGTGCCCTCTCGTTGAGGAATGACCCACCAGAGGAAACCCCTTTTCCACATCTACCTTGTCAGGACACCCCTCATTCTTCCAAACTCCAGTGAAAATAAAGCCAGCCTGTCCAACCAATCTGCATTTATTTATATCACGCCAAGTGTGAATGATGTTGAAGTGTTTTGTTGTCAGTTTTGCAGTGAAAATGTTGATTCACAATTCAATATGAGCCAGTTCTACCTGTTACCCACACTAGCTTAGCTGTCTGACTAGATTGTATTTGTTTTTGAGTTATCTTGTCAGGAAGGTCATGTATTAAAGTGACAAGGAGTGGGTGCTTATGTGACATTTTCTGCTTGATATAACATTTTAAATATAAGACTATAGCTTCTGTATTTGAGACTGTCATGTTGCTGTGTTCAACAGACTGTGTCTAATAGGATTGTGCTCCCTAGAACACAGATTTCCTTTGTCTACAAATTACACATGAAGTGACTTGAACACCTGGAAAAGTGATATGTTCCTTGCAATGTGATTTCCATGAATGCACTTTGTGGAACCTCCCAAAGCCAGAGGAACACAAGTGTGTGCAGATTTGTTTTCCTCACTGAAGGAAGCACACATTGGCATTCCTCCTCAGGGACTGAATCACTGACTATATTCCAGAAAATGAGTAGCAACGTTTGCAATATGAAGGGGATCGAAAAGATGTCGCAGAAACTGGATGGGTGGAGAAGTCAGCTAGAATGATACTAAAATAGAAACATCTACTGTGGATCCTCGAAATTAAAAAAAAAGACAGGGAGGGACCTAGCAAATCTGACAGCATCTGTGGAGAGAGAAACAGTAAGTTTTTTGTGTCTGATGTGACTCTCATTTCAAACAAACAGCATTATTAAACTGCTAATCAGGCTCCAGATGCTGAATGGTGTAATTCTGCCACTATCATGAAGGTTTATGTTGGAGAAGCAATCTCCCCATTTGTTGATTGTGGCACTGAAGTTGTGCCCTTGAAACAGAAAAGGCACTTTCTGTGTCTTGTTGATTCTGGGTAGAAATTAATGCCCATTGTGCATCACGGAGGCTGGAGAGAGTTCTGATACTTGAGAATATTCAATTCAAGATGCTATCTTTGGAAAACAAGAATGTTTTCACCAAGGTAGGGAATCACTGATCCTCACTGTCCATGGTGCAGAATGAGCCTAGAGATTTGTTTTTGTAACTAATACAGTCAGCTGTGGTATACTGTAGTGCTCTCAGTCCTGCCTTTCCTCACAACCCAGCTTCATGTTTCAGCCAGAGGATCGCAATGTAGAAATATTTCCTGCAGATGGGACAATCTAGGACAGATCCACATCCACATTTTCCCATAGGATGTGTTCCTGACTCGTGATGGAAATTAATGTAATATTTAGTTAGACTGAATTGCTGCAACAAGTAGAACTGCCAGAGATCTAGATTGTTGAAAGTGTTGCAAAGTTGGATAGAGTACTATTGGCCTGGAAAGCAGGATGTTAGAATTTTGTTTGTAAAATTTTGATGTTTGTTAAATGAGAAGGAGGAAAGAAGTGAGTGGTCCCTTTAAAAGATGATGTGTTTTTTTTCGGCTTGGAGATTTAAAGAAATAGTTCCGTGACCAGCTTGCTGGTTAGTAGGTTCAAAGAGCACTTGAATTTTAACATTTGTATCAAAAGGCTGCATAGTTAGCAGGCCAATCCGCAGTTTCATTTTGTTCTCAAGGCAACAGTTTTGATTTTAGCCAATTAATTTAAACCAGGGACTTAAATACCAAAACAAAAACAATTAAATTTAAATCTAATCATTTGACAAAATGGGATCAATTCTATTGTAAGAAATTGATATGTCACTAAGGGTGTAAAAGATGAGGGAAGTCAGGACAGCAAACTGCCACCTGTTCGAGTTAACGACAATCATCTCTAAAGAAAGATTCATTGGCTCTCACAGATTTCGAAAAGCCGTGGAGTAAGGGCCATCGAAAGCAAAGGTACCTACAGCACAACTAGTTAATGTTGCTGACACAAGAATTCCACAGAGAAGGCATTCCTGACAGAAGAATTCAGCGGAGAAGATACAGGACATTCCAGAAGATGTGACCTGCTGTAATTTTGAGAGACTAAGTTCTTTTTTTTATTTTGCTTTATATAAGTGGGACTTGAATTTATAATGACAGCATACTATTAGAATCTTATTTTATTCAGGAATAGTTAACAGTTAGAGGGGAAATGTTCAGTTTGTTGCTGGCTTACCTAGTTTGATCTCTGTTAGAATTATATAAATATATTGTTACTTGTTGATTACAGAGTGCATATAAGGGGTATATTTTGTTTGATCACTCCTTATTAACAGGTTAGGGTGAGAGGCAAGTTACACCACTTTTCACACTTCTTTTACCAGATTATAGGGTGAGGTGTGCTTCTCTTGGATGTTTCAGATTTAGTTATTGGGGGTGAGGCTGGTTCAATTTCACCTGCAAGAGGCACAACATCCTGATGGTGAGCAAGATGGGTTGCTCATTCCCTGGCACTGTGTCCCATCCAAGAACTCTCTCCTGAATCATACTGTGGCCTCTCCTAAACCAGATGGACAGCAGTGCGTCAACAAAGCAGACCACCATCACCTTCTTGATGGCAGGCAATGAAGGGGAATGACTACTGGCCCATTTATTGAGCCTCAGATTCCATGGAGCAACTTCAGACCCATTCTGTGGTTCTTTCCCTCACTCTCTCTTTGGCTGTATCTTCGAGGCTCCCTTTGTTCGTGTGTGTTTGTGTGTCTGTCCCTCTTCTCGTCCCCAGTATTCCACCAGGTCCTTCATGGGATCTGATTGGCCATCAGTCAGTGAGTGACCCCTTTGTCATCTGTAAGGTAGAGCTCACTTACAGTATTGTGAGGGTGGCACTTGCTGGATTGGGAGCCAGTGACAGTGTCGGAATGGGAATATCATTCGGAGTCACTGTGCTCTGGGTCTGGGAGTAAAGACTCAAGATGGGGACATTCCAGGCATGGACTCCTCTTGTCCCTTCATGGATAGTGGGTGCTGTTTGGGAAGAACATTTTGGAAGGAGATGCTGAATAGAAGGGCGGCACAATGGCTCAGTGGATAGCACTGCTGCCTCACAGTGCCAGGGACCTGGGTTTGATTCCAACCTTGGGCAACTGTCTGTGTGGAGTTGGCATGTTCTCCCTGTGGCTGCATGGGTTTCCTCCGGGTGCTCCAGTTTCCTCCCACATGCTGGCGAGGTTGATTGGCCAAGCTGAGTTGCCCATAGTGCTCAGGGATGTGTAGATTGAGTGGGTTGCAGGGAGATGTGTCTGGGTGAGGTGCTCTGAGGGTCAGAGTGGAGTTCTTGGGCCGAAGGGCCTGTTTCCATACTGTAAGAATATCTGAATTCTATGAAAACAGTGCTGAGTGATCTCTGATGGGAATATTGGAAATAATGCACAGCTCGGTCCCTCTGAACAGATGGTGGAGGGGTGGGGTTATAAAGGTGTTACACACAGTGTTAGTCTTATTCTCCATTTCTCCCCGTCTAAGGCTGTCATTGTCTTCATCCTACATTTGTGACACTGTCTCTATCTCGTGTTCTCGCTCTGTCCTTCTGTACTCTCTGTGCACCCGCCCATGCTCTCTGTCCCTGTGTGTTCCTGTGTATGCCTCTCCATAATCCCTAAATGCAGTTGTGAATCATTCTCGATCTCACTTAAGTGTGTGATGATCTCTCTCTATTCTTGCCTATCTGTGACTCTGTCACTGTTTCTATCTGTCTCTGTTTGTCTGTCGTTCCGAATGACTATCTGCATCTCTCTCTTTCTCTGTCACAGAGTCACATATAGATAAGGACAGAGAGAGAGATCATCACACATATAAAGTGAGATCGAGAAAGATTCACAACTGCATTTAGGGATTATGGAGACGCATACACAGGAACACACAGGGACAGAGAGCATGGGCGGGTGCACAGAGAATACAGAAGGACAGAGTGAGAACACGAGTTAGGGACAGTGTCACAAATGTAAGATGAAGACAATGACAGCCTTAGACAGGCAGAAATGGAGAATAAGACTAACACTATGTGTAACACCTTTATAACTCTACCCCTTCACCGTCTGTTCAGAGGGACAGAGCTGTGCATTATTTCCAATCCCATCAGAGATCGCTGAGCACTGTTTTCATAGAATTCAGATATTCCTATTGTATGGAAACAGGCCCTTCAGCCCAAGATCTCCACTCCGACCCTCAGAGCATCTCACTCAGGCACATCTCCCTGCAACCCACCTAATCTACACATCCCTGAACACTATGGACAACTTAGCTTGGCCAATCAACCTCGCCAGCATGTGGGAGGAAACTGGAGCACCTGGAGGAAACCCACGCAGCCACAGGGAGAACATGCCACCTCCACACAGACAGTGTCTCTTTCTCTCTCTGCCCCTATGTGTAGCTGTCTCTATCTCGAGTGTTGTGTCCAGCAGTGACTCTCTCTGTTTCTGTACCTGTGTCTATCTGTCACTCTTTGTCTGTCTCTCGCTCTGTCTACATGTGACGCTATCTCTCCCCACACTCCAGGGCCTGTGTCTGTGTTGGTTCTGATGTTAATCTGTGACTGTCTGTCTCTGTCCCAGTGCCTATCCTTGTCTCTGTCTCTCTTTGTCTATTTGTGAGTCTACATCTCTCTCTCTCTCTCTCTCTCTGTGTTTCTCCCATTTGCTATGTGCGTATCTCTCTCTCTCTATCCCTGGATCAGAGTCTTCCTCTCACCCTGTGACTATCTGTGTGTGTCTCTTCCTCCGTCACTACAAAAACGGTCTCATTGATATAACGATTACAAGTATAATCATCCTCTCTCTCTCTCTTTTCCTTCAGAGCAGAGGGTCAGATATGCGTTCCACAGCAACAACAATGGAAGCTACACTACAAAACTCAGTCCCAGCAACAATGTGACCTTCCCCCACCCCCTGCCCACTCCACCCAACCCGAGAATGACCAGTGCAACAGAAGCGCAGAGAAAGGACCCACCTCACAAATAAATGTGCCCCTGCAAGAGGCACAACATGCTGCCTGTGAACAAGATGGATCGCTCCTTTCCTGGCACTGTGCCCCATCCAGGAACTACCTCCTAAATCACACTGTGGCATTCCCTCAAATAGATGGACTGCACTGGCTCAGCAAAGCAGAGTGCCATCACCTTCTCGAGGGCAGGTGGGAAAGGGAAATGATAGCTGGCTCATCGAGTGTCTCTTAGATCCCATGGAGCAACTTCAGACCCGGTCTGTGATTCGCTCCCTCGCTCGCGCTCTTTGTCTTTGTGTGTATCTTTGAACCTCCCCTTGTCCTTGTGTGTTTCTCTCTCTCTCTCTCTTTCTCTCTCTCTCTGTCCCCCTCTTCCAGTGTCCAATATTCTTCCAGTTCCTTCATGGGATGTGAGTGGCCATTAGCCAGTGATTGAACCCTTTGCAGCCCATGCGGTGTAGCTCACCCACAGCATTGTGAGGGTGGCACTTCCTGGACTCAGACCAAGTGACAGTGTCAGAATGGGAATATCATTCGGGCCAGTGTGCACTGTGTCTGGGAGCAGAGATTGGAGATGGTCATGTTCCAGGCATGGACTGCTCTTGTCCAATCAGGAATAGTGGGTGCTGTTTTGGAAGACCATTTCTGGAAGGGGATGCTGAATAATCCAAAGTGATCTCTGTAGGTGCTTGGAAATGGAGCACAACTCTGTCTCTCTGAATTGATGGTGAAGGGTGTTGCTCTCATTCCCCATTTGTCCCTGTGTAAATCTGTCATTATCTTCACCTTACATTTATGACTCTTGCTCTCTATCTTGTGCTCTCTCTCTCTCTCTCTGTCCCTCTGTGAATCTTTTTGGTCTCTCTCTGACCCTGTGTGTTCCTGCACATTTCTCTCCATATCCCTGAATGCAGCTGTGAATCTGTCTCTGTCTCAGTTTATGTGTGATGATCTCTCTCTGTCACTGTGTCTATCAATTTCCCTCTGTTTCTGTATCTCTCTGTCTCTCACTCAATTGTTGTGTGTGTGTGTGTCTGTCTGTCTGTGTGTGTCTGTGCGTGTGTTTCACTCTTTCTGTCCCTATTTCTCTCTCTCTCTCTCACCACACCCCGCCCCCGCCTCCAAATATCTACATCTATCTCTCCCACCCTCACTACATTAACTCTCTAACTGTATACTTATCCTCTCTCCCTCTCTCCTTCAATGCAGAGGGTCAGGCATGAGTCCCACAGCAACAACAATAGGAGCAACATTCCAACACTTGTTCCCATTGACTATATGACCCCTCACCACCGAGAATGACCAGGGTGACAGAAGCACTTGGAGTTCATCTGCCACCCACCTGCATGTGTCCTGCAAGAGGCACGATGTCCTGGCTGTGATCAAGATGGTTGCTCCTTCCCTGGCACTGTGTCTCACCCAGGAACTCCTTCCTAACTCACGCTCTGGCCTTCCCTAAATCAGGTGGATTGCTTTGGGTCAGCGAAACCAACCACCATCGCCTTTCTGAGGGCAGGTAGTGAAGGGGAATGACAGCTGGCCCATCGAGTATCCCTCAGATCCCACAGAGCAACTTCAGACCAAATCTGTGCTAATTTCCCTGCTCTGTCTCTGGGTGTATCTTTGAGCCTCCCTTTGTTCCTGCATGCTTCTATTTCTCTCCTTCTTCCAGATTCTTCATGGGATATGAGTGTCTATCGGTCAGTGAGGGAACCCTCTGCAATCCATGTGGTGTAGCTCACCCACAGTATTGTGAAGATGGGATTCGAACCCAGTGACAGGGTCAGAACGGGGATATCATTTGAAGTCATTGTGCTCTGTGTCTGGAAGCAGACTTTGGACGTGGGGATGTTCCAGGCATGGACTGCTGTTGTCCATATGGGAATAGTGGTTCTGTTTTGGGAAATCATTTTTGGAAGGAGGTGCTGAATAACCCTGAATGATACTTGCAGAGGATGTTGCAAATGATGCATAGATCTGTCCTTCTGAACTGATGGTAAAGGGCTAGAGTCATTAAGGTTTTACACACTGTCTCTAATATTCTCCATCTTCCCCTGAGTAGAGCTGTCATTGTCTTCATCTTACGTTTGTTTCTTGTGCTCTCTGTCTCTCTCTCTCTCTCTCTCTGTCACTCCGTGTTCTTTGTGAATCTCTCGACAACTCTCTGTCCCTGTGTATTCCTGTAAATTTCTCTCTGTGGCCAGAATGTAGCTGTGTCTCATTTCATATCCGTCACAATTTCTCTGCCCCTGTGTCTATCTGTGACACTCCGTCTCC
This sequence comes from Stegostoma tigrinum, assembly GCF_030684315.1. NCBI lineage: Eukaryota > Metazoa > Chordata > Chondrichthyes > Orectolobiformes > Stegostomatidae > Stegostoma > Stegostoma tigrinum. Next base: position 60,719 of record NW_026728243.1, read on the forward strand.
CCCGTGTCTATCTGTGACTCGCTCTCGCTGTGCCTCTGTGTCTGTTTGTCCCTCTCTCTCTCTCTCTCTCTCTCTCTCTCTCTCTCTCTCTCTCTGTGTCCCAGTGTCTCTCTCTCTGTCTCTCTCTCTTTATGTGTCCCGGTGTCTATTTCACTCTCTCTCTCTGTGTCCTGGTGTCGATCTGTCTCTCTCTCTCTCTCTCTCTCTCTCACTCTGTGTCCCAGAGTCTATGAGTCTCTCTCTCTCTCTGTGTCCTGGTGTCTGTCTGTCTGTCTGTCTCTCTCTTTCTGTCCCAGTGTCTATCTGTCTCTCTCTGTGTCCTGGTGTCTATCTATGACTCTCTCTGTCAAGCCTGTGTTGATCTGTGTGTGTGTGTTTCTATGTGTGCATGTCTATCTCTCTCTCTCTCTCTCTCTCTCTTCCTGAGTAGAGCTGTGTCTCTCTCTGTCCCTGTGTGCATTTGTGATCCTCAGTTTCTGACATGACCTGTGCTGTGTTTCTCTCTTTCTATCCCCATGTATACATTTCTCTTGTCTCTCTCACTACCGTGTCTCTGATTCTCTCTGCCCCAATGTTTATTTATTTTAATCACATCTGGGATGGAAACATTTCTGGCCAGGCCTGCATTTCTTGCCTATCACTGACTGTGCAGAGAGCTGTGGGCCTGGACTCCATGACAGGCCAAACCAGACAACGAGCATTACTGAATCAAGTGTTTTCTTTTTCCCAAACATTGACAATGGGTTCAACATCATTGTTGCATTCTCAGCTCTGAATTCTTTATTGAACTTAAATTCCACCCTCAGTCGTGGCTGGATTTGAACCTTGGTGCCCTGGACTTCGGCTGAGTTTGTGTGTGAGCAGTATTGATCATACGATGAGGCCTATTTCTCGGTCCTTTCGGATTTCATGGTTTGCCTCTTATGTACCTGTGTGTTTCTGTGACTGTCTCTGTCCCTGTGATTATAATGTTGTGATTGTGTTGAAGGATCTGCTGGAGACTGTGTGCTGAGAGTTCCCCTACGATTATCCAGGATTGCAGTAAATGAGGTCTTTCACTGGATTGAGGCTGCGCTTGTTATTCTGACTATTCCCCAGCATTCCTGAAAAGTGGGAACTGGGCACAGTGAGACTGTGGGGGAGATGCACTCAGACGGCGTAGCAGTGAGTCATTGGTAAGGTTTCTGCATCTGTGTCTCCTTGTCTTTGTGTCTTTCTCCTTCTCCAGTGTCCAATATTCTTCTACTTCCTTCATGGGATATGAGTGACAATCAGTCAGGATGTGAACCCTTCACAGTCCATGAGATGTAGCTCACCCACAGTGTTGTGAGGGTGGCACTTCATGGATTCAGACCCAGTGACAGCATTGCAATGGGAATATCGTTCGGAGTCAGTGTGCTCTGTGTCTGGGAGCAGAGAACGGGGATGTGCATGTTCCCAAAAGGGTGAAAGCAGTCAATCTTGGAATAGTGGGTGTTGTTGTGGAAGATCATTTTTGGGAGGAGATGCTGTATAATCCTGAGTGATCCCTGTAGGGACCTTTAAATGATGTACAACTCTGTCTCCCTGTACTCATGGTAAAGGAGAGAGAGTGTCTGTCTCAGTCTCCATTTCTCCTTGTGATAACAGTGTCATCGTTTTCATCTTAGCTTTGTCTCTTTCTCTATCTGTCTCATGCCGTTTCTCTGTGAATCTGTTTGTCTGTCTCTCTTTCTGTGAATAATCTCACTCCATGTTGCTGAATGTAGCTGCGATGTCTCTTTGTTCGGTTCATAAGTGTGATAATCTCTCTCTGCTCCATGTGTCTACCTGTGGTTCTGTTTGTGTCCCTATATATATCAGTAATCTCTCTATGTCCCTGTGAATATCTGTTTCTTTCATTCATGGATTCCCTACAGTGTGAAAACAGGCCATTCAGCCCAATAAGGCTGTACTATCCTTCAGAGCCTCCCACCAAAACACACACCCCCATAACCCACTTGTTATGTACATTGCTGAACAATTTAGCGTGGTCAATCCACTTACCCTGTACACCTTTGGACCGTGGAAGGAAAACTGAGCACCCGGAGGAAAGTCACACAGACTTGGAGACCATGTGCAAACTTCACACAGTCACCCAAGGATGGGAGAGAACTTGGGTCCCTGGTGCTGTGAGGCAGCAGTGCTAGCCACTGAGCCATGGTGCCTCTCTATCTATCTCTCTGACCCTGTTTCTATCTGGTTCTCTCGCTCTATCTGAGTCTGTGTCTATCTATGTCTCTCCCTCTCTCTCTCTCTCTCTCTCTTTCTCTCTTTCTCTCTCTCTCTCTCTCTCCATGCGTCTATCTGTGATTCTCTCTGCCCTGTCACTGTGTCTATTTGTGATTCTCTCTGTCACTGCACCTATCTGTGTCATCGTCTCTCTGTCTCTCTCAAAACCTATGAAAATTTGTGTCTCTCCCACCCTCGCTGTATAAATTGTCGAATTGCTGATACATTTACAAGTGTAATCATTCTCTGTCTCACCAGCTCTGTGTCTTTCTGTGTGTCTCTCTCTTTCTTTTTGTCCCTGTGAATATATGTGAGTGTGTGCGTGTGTGTATGTACAAGACTGTATGTGAGAGCGTCTGCACACACGAGAGTGTGTGTGATTGAGCGTAAGGGACTGTTTGAGAGTCTTCACTGTGGCAGGGGAAGAAACACAGGGGAAGACAGTTACTTAATGAAATTACAGGATGGAATCATTGACACAGACTTTGCAGTCCACTAGACACACTCACATACATGGTCTTTCTTTCTTATGCATGCACACACACAGAGCCTCTCTTTGGGTCTCTCTCTCACGCGCGCAAACACACAGAGACACACGTGTGCGCAGACACACAGAGACTCACACGTGCACAGACACAGAGACATGCGCACGCAGACACACAGAGACACACGCGTGCGCAGACACACAGAGACACACGCGCACACGCACACGCTATTTACCTGGATGATGCTGATTATGGATGATTTGAGGGACAAAGAAAGGCTGGATATAGAACATAGAACATAGAACATAGAACATTACAGCACAGTACAGGCCCTTCAGCCCTCGATGTTGTGCCGACCTTTTTTTGTGAAAGAGAGAAGAAAGGGGTAATAAATAGCATAACATCCTCCATGGTTCTTCCATGGCATATGAGCATAGTGAGCAAGGCCAGCTACTGTTAAACATCTCTGATTGCTCTTTAAAAGGTAGCAATGAGCTGCTTTCTCAAACCACAGCAGTCTATCTGCTTTAGATGCACCCAGGGTCCTGCTAGGGAGGATGTTCAAAGGTGTTGACTCAGTGATGGAACAGTATTTCCGCATCAGGACAGTGAGTGAGTTGCAGGGGAACTTGCAAATAATGGTGCTCCAAAGTATCTGCTGCTCTCGTACTTGCTGGCAGAGATTGTAGATTTGGAAGGTACTGTCAAAAGGGCTTCATAGAACATAGAACGTAGAACATAGAACATTACAGCACAGTACAGGTCCTTCGGCCCTCGATGTAGTGCTGACCTGTCATACCAATCTGAAGCCCATCTAACCTACACTATTCCATGTAGGTCCATATGCTCGTCCAATGACGACTTAAATATACTTAAAGTTGGCGAATCTACTACCGTTGCAAGCAAAGAGTTCCATTCCCTTACTACTCTCTGAGTAAAGAAACTGCCTCTGACATCTGTCCAATATCTTTCACCCCTCAATTTAAAGCTATGCCCCCTCATGCTCGCCGTCACCATCCTAGGAAAAAGGTTCTCGCTATCCACCCTATCTAACTCTCTGACTATCTTGTATGTCTCAATTAACTCACCTCTCAATCTTCTTCTCTCTAACGAAAACAGCCTCAAGTCCCTCAGCCTTTCCTCATAAGACCTTCCCTCCATACGGATGTTTTTCACTGAAGCGTAGGAGCGTTAAAGGTGACCTGATAAGGAGTTTATAAAATAATGAGAGGTATGGATAGAGGTAATAGTAGCTGTCATTTCCCTAGGATGGGACATTTCAAGACTAGGGGACACAATTTTAAAGGTGAGAGGAGAAAGATTTAGATAAGACATGAGGGCAAAGTTTTTACACAGAGGGTGGTAGGTGTGTGGAATAAATATCCTGAGTAAGAGGTGTATGTGAGTACAATTATATCACTTAAAATACATTTGGGCCAGGGGCAGACAGATAAGACTAGTTTATTTTTTGATTATGTTCGGCATGCACTGGTTGGACCAAAGAATCTGTTTTTGTGCTGTCAGACTGTATGACATGCAGATACACACATGCACATATACACACACACACACACACACACACACACACATGCACACACACACACGTGCACACACCCACAAACGCACATGCTCACAAGCACACGCTCACAGGCACATGCTCACACATGCACATGCACATACACATACACACACGCACACACACATACATACATGCGCACACACACACACACGCACGTGCACTCACACACACACAAACATGCATGCTCTCACACACACACACGTGCACACTTACACACACATGCACACATGTGAGCACCCGCACACACATGAGCACACATACACACATGCGTGGTCACACAACGTGCGTGCTCATACACACATGCATGTGCTCTCAAACACGTGCACATTCACATGCATGCGCACACTCACACACCTGCACGCTCACACACACATGCACACATGTACATGCACATACGTGCACACTCACACAAACTCACGCTCACACGTACATGCACAGACTTGCACGCTCACATACACACACACACACACACACACACACACACACATGCGCGCGCGCTCACACACACACAACATGCTGACACCTTGAGCTCTGAACCTCACTGACTACACCCCCTGACAAAACCTGTATAAAGTGCTCCATGTTCTCCACAGTCCTGTGCTGGGGGCAAAGTGGGAGCAGAGACGGGAAAATGTGGGTGTTTGAGGGGCAGAGATATGATAAATGCTTTAAATTCTCAAACTCTACTGACATTTTCAGGAGGAGGAGAAGAAACAAAGCTTTGAAAGTCAAGTTTGAAATGGCTGCATGTAGTGCAGGCCAGGGAGAGACAGGGGCAGAAGAGAGAGAGAGTGAGAAAGAGATAACAAAGTGTGAAGCTGGATGAACACAGCAGGCTAAGCAGCATCTCAGGAGTTTGATTCTGGGAGCCACACTGACAGCAGGAAAATACTAAGAGATCCTCAGCAAATATCCCCATTATCTTTCTGTTCCTGTCTCTTGGGGTGTCTGCAGTCAGGCTCTTCGGTGCTATTATGAGACCAATGTTAAATATTTTCAAGCTGCACTGACAGAGATAACATGGCTTTAAAAAGGTTTCAAAGAACAAGGAATAGTAAAGCTTTGCTGCCCGAGAATTAACATCTCAATGGCCTGGAAAATCCAACAAAAGACTCCAATCCTGGGAATTACCATCTCTATCACACAGAGGCCTCCCTAATGAGCAGACTGAGTGACATTGCACTGCGTCCGAGGTGGAGTCTGAAAACCACTCACTGAGAAATGTGTCAGATTTATCCCGACACACTGAGAGTGAGCAGCTCTCCCTGTTTGATTGAGATTGTGTGTGTGTATGTGTGTTTATTAATATTTTAAACCTGTTATATTACCAGCTTATGATTTATTTGGTAGTTTGACGTTGCTATGATGTATTGTAATGCTGTGGAGGTGGGATAGTAGATAGGCCTGGCCTCTTGCTGTGTAATTTTGCTGCAAAATGCTCTAGCTCCCCCTTTCAACTAATCATTTCTCTTTTATCCCCAGGAATTTCTGATTGGGAAAGCTACAGTGTGAAGATCCAAAATGTCTGGGGCCAGGAAAGCTTTGAAAAAGAACAACTTCCAGAGGGGGAAAACATTGGCCTGATGCCTGTTCCCACTGCATCCCATGAGGGCCCCATATGAGTTGTGTCTCTGTCTGACCCTGAGGTTCAATGTGGGTTATGGAGGAGGGCAGCGTGATAAAATGTGACAGTGAGAGAAAGATTAGAAGAATTGAAAGAGCAGGACAAACAGGAGAGCCAGAGAGAGTATCAGAGATAATGGGAACTGCAGATGCTGGAGAATCCAAGATAATAAAATGTGAGGCTGGATGAACACAGCAGGCCAAGCAGCATCTCAGGAGCACAAAAGCTGACGTTTCGGGCCTAGACCCTTCATCAGAGAGGGGGATGAGGAGAGGGAACTAGAATAAATAGGGAGAGAGGGGGAGGCGGACCGAAGATGGAGCGAAAAGAAGATAGATGGAGAGAGTGTAGGTGGCGAGGTAGGGAGGGGATAGGTCAGTCCAGGGAAGACGGACAGGTCAAGGAGGTGGGATGAGGTTAGTAGGTAGATGGGGGTGCGGCTTGGGGTCGGAGGAAGGGATGGGTGAGAGGAAGAACAGGTTAGGGAGGCAGAGACAGGTTGGCCTGGTTTTGGGATGCAGTTCGTGGAGGGGAAGAGCTGGGCTGGTTGTGTGGTGCAGTGGGGGGAGGGGACGAACTGGGCTGGTTTAGGGATGCAGTGGGGGAAGGGGAGATTTTGAAACTGGTGAAGTCCACATTGATACCATTAGGCTGCAGGGTTCCCAGGCGGAATATGAGTTGCTGTTCCTGCAACCTTCGGGTGGCATCATTGTGGCACTGCAGGAGGCCCATGATGGACATGTCATCTAAAGAATGGGAGGGGGAGTGGAAATGGTTTGCGACTGGGAGGTGCAGTTGTTTGTTGCGAACTGAGCGGAGGTGTTCTGCAAAGCAGTCCCCAAGCCTCCACTTGGTTTCCCCAATGTAGAGGAAGCCGCACCGGGTACAGTGGATACAGTATACCACATTGGCAGATGTGCAGGTGAACCTCTGCTTAATGTGGAATGTCATCTTGGGGCCTGCGATAGGGGTGAGGGAGGAGGTGTGGGGGCAAGTGTAGCATTTCCTGCGGTTTCAGGGGAAGGTGCCGGGTGTGGTGGGGTTGGAGGGCAGTGCGGAGCGAACAAGGGAGTCATGGAGATGGTGGTCTCTCCGGAAAGCAGACAGGGGTGGGGATGGAAAAATGTCTTGGGTGGTGGGGTCGGATTGTAGATGGCTGAAGCGTTGGAGGATGATGCGTTGTATCCGGAGGTTGGTGGGGTGGTGTGTGAGAACGAGGGGGATCCTCTTTGGGCGGTTGTGGCGGGGGCGGGGTGTGAGGGATGTGTTGCGGGAAATACAGGAGACGCGGTCAAGGGCGTTCTCGATCACTGTGGGGGGAAAGTTGCGGTCCTTGAAGAACTTGGACATCTGGGATGTGCGGGAGTGGAATGTCTTATCGTGGGAGCGGATGCGGCGGAGGCGGAGGAATTGGGAATCGGGGATGGAATTTTTGCAGGAGGGTGGGTGGGAGGAGGTGTATTCTAGGTAGCTGTGGGAGTCGGTGGGCTTGAAATGGACATCAGTTACAAGCTGGTTGCCTGAGATGGAGACTGAGAGGTCCAGGAAGGTGAGGGATGTGCTGGAGATGGCCCAGGTGAACTGAAGGTTGGGGTGGAAGTTGTTGGTGAAGTGGATGAACTGTTCGAGCTCCTCTGGGGAGCAAGAGGCGGCCCCGATACAGTCATCAATGTACCGGCGGAAGAGGTGGGGTTTGGGGCCTGTGTAGGTGCGGAAGAGGGATTGTTCCACATAACCTACAAAGAGGCAGGCATAGCTGGGGCCCATGCGGGTGCCCATGGCCACCCCCTTGGTCTGTAGAAAGTGGGAGGAGTCAAAAGAGAAGTTGTTGAGGGTGAGGACGAGTTCGGCTAGGCGGATGAGGGTGTCGGTGGAGGGGGACTGGTCGGGCCTGCGGGACAGGAAGAAGTGGAGAGCCTTGAGGCCATCTGCATGCGGAATGCAGGTGTATAGGGACTGGACGGAGAGAGCCAGGGAGAGTATTTCAGATTGTGAATTAACTGTAATGTCAGATTCTGGGGCCACAGGAAATAATTAAAATGAGCCAGCATCACAGAAGGGAAAAAAAATCAGATTATCTGGCTGCTGGTACACTGCTGCATGTGGGATCTTGCTGTGTATTAATTGTCCCAGTGCCATTGTTACAGGCTGTGACTGTTTTAATCAGGTAACCCACCATTTCAAAGCTTTACAAAGGGACTGGCATGGAAACTCAACTCATCACCCAATATGTTTGTGTTCAGATGTTGCCGAGAGATTGTCCGTGTGACAGAGAGGAAATCCCAGGATCTTGCTGCACTATCTCTGCTATGCCTTGCAACTCATGCTGTCTCTTTTTTTTCTCCAAAGGGGAAGCGTTTGGGGCCCATAAGGCATAGAACAAGGGCTTTCTCCAAAGGGGACATCATCTGAGGCTTATTGGACAGGCTGCACCCCGGGGTTTGAAGCCTGGGGTTAAAGTAATTGGGGCCTTGGGATTTGACATAAACATGTGTCAGGACTCCCCAAGGAGGAAATTAAAACTGTAAATGGGAAATCTCACAAAAGACTTGTTCTGATGTCAGAGTAATAATGTGAGAATGTGAAGTCGACATTGGGAGTGAGAGACAGACTTGCAACAGGGAGAGGGGCAGGAGAAAGGGGAGAGGGTGGGAGAAAGGGGAGAGATATTTGAGATTCTTAAGTATCCGTCATGGTAGTGCCTGGGGATACAGAAAACATTTTCCGTTTAACCAGTATTCCATCACAAAGATTGAGTTTATCTTGTTCTTGACACATTGCTGGCAGTGGGAGCTTGCTGTGCCTCATTGGCTGGCAGCAATGCGACTGTCTCGATAATCTCCTCCTTTTAACCTTGCCTCATTGGTCTGGGATTGAAATTTCCCTAAGTTTTCACCAATTCAATCAGAGCCTGGCATTGATAAGGGATGACTTGTGTGAATCAGAGACATCAAACCCTAGCCTCTTGCTGTGCGATTTCTTCAACAATGTCCTTCCTTTCCAGTTCCAGTAAATTTCCCCCTCTTGCTCTATCCATTTCTTTTGAAACCACAATGGGACAAGAAATCCTTTCCACGGACCCAGGTTTTCTCCACAGTGAGGACGGGTGGGGTTCAGGCATTGGCCAGAGGCCTGTTCAACAGGCTGCACACCGCGGGGCCCATGTGAGTTGTATTTGTTTATTAACTCAAGATTTGAATTCCTCTGGTGTACCCTGGTTTTCTTTTAAGAGCCTCCAGGTAACTTTTAAAACCTTTTGAATCCTGGGGTTAAAGAAAGAAGCCTGGGATTTGACACAAACATGTTAATTCTCCTCCAAGTGAGTGTCTGACAGACAGGATTCCCCACGGAGGAAATTAAAACCATAAATGTGAAACTCTCTCCTAAGACTCATTCTCACTTCAGAGTAATGTGTGATGTGTGGAGGCCAGGATGAAAAAAAATTGATAACCACATAACTAAAACATTATTTGGCCATTTTACTTCAATGCCCTGAGTATCTGCAAGGGCATCTCTGTCTTTCTCTCCATGTCTCCTCTCCTGAACCCCCTCCAGCTTCCTCTCATTGTCTTTTTTTTCAAACAAACAGAAACAGTGGGGGAGTTAGAAATAATTTGCAATAGAAAGTTTTTTTTTAGCAAAAAAACACAGATGTATACAAGAAGGGTGTGTGGAAGGGAGCGAGGTAATGGGGCAAGATATATTTTTGTATCTGTGCTGGGAAAGGGAGACAGGATCTGGGGGAGGAGGCATGTTGTTGGGGAGAGAACTGGGGTCTCCAATATCTCTTCACTGCCCAGCTCCAATCACTTTGTTCCAGAAAGTGCCATCCACCAAATTACATCTTGGGATGGAGGGGGTGTTTTTTGTCCCAAAGAAACTGATAGCCTCTTCCCTGAATGGAAATTGTGATTTCAACACATTTTGGAGCAGGAATCAATGACCTGCAGCATTACTGGCACAGAATGCTGGGAAACAGAGCCCCAGTTTAGAAAAACAGAATATCCTCAAATATCAATGTCACAGACTTTTTAAAAGATAAAGATTACAATGCTCAAGATTAAATCTGGGAGAGCGAGAGAAAAAGATCAGGGGAGGGAAGTGAGAGAGGAACAAAGACAGAACGATAAAAGAGTTAGAAGGGAGAGAGAGAACGGCACACAAAGAGGTGGGAAAGAGAGAGAGTGAGAGAGAGATATCAGAGGGGCAGGGGAGACGCAGAGAGAAAGAAAGAAATATGTTGAACTTCATAAATGGCAAGATTGGTCCCTCTTTGTCAGCCTGGAGCCAGAATTGAGCCCTTACCCAGCATCAGTGAGACACACAATCTGTCTGCAGTCACACTGCTGCTTGTGGGATCTTGCTGTGTGTCAAATTACCTGCAGTGTGGCCTACATTGCAACAAGATGCCCAGTGTCCAAATGTTGTTTACAGAGCCTTTGCTATTACATTTTCTTTGTCTCTCTGTCTCACTCCGTCCATCTCCTTCTCCACGCACCTTCCTCAGGCTGGGGTCTTCCTCCCTTTCTCTCTGACCATATTCTGGCTCTTTCTTTCTCTCTTACTTTATCTCTTCCCCCTTTCCCTCTCTCCATTGCCATTCCTCAGTTTAGGCCTTCCCCACTCCCACCACTCTGTCCAGACCGTCCCACCATTTTAGACAGTCAATGCCGCAGTGTGACAGGTCAGGGTTACTAAATGGCAGGGGTGACAACATTTCAGACACAGAGGTATAATTCAGAGACAGTGTTGGGGGGAAAGGGAGATGGAGACAGAGTGAAAAAGCTTAGAAAGGCGGGGATGGGAGTGAGTTCGGAGGGCAGTGGGAGTGGGGAGGTGGGGATGTATAGGAGGCGGGGAATAGATACAAGGGCTGGGGGAGGTGGGGGTGGGGTTTCCAGTCATTGAATATTTAAAATGCAGAGAAAATTGTTCACAACACCTGAGTAAGATGGCAGCCTGAGATAGACAGAATGAGACAGAGACAAGTCGGAGAGATACACAGACATGAGGGGAGGGGGATGACTGTCTCAGCCTTTGCAGCCTCTGGTTTCGAACTGTGTTTGTGATGTGTTTCTACTGGAATGCAGTGAGACTGTGTTGGGATCTTGCTGTGTGGTTGCTCGTTCATTCCAATTTTAGCCACTTCTGGGTGTTGTGTATGGGGATGGGGAGAGGGGAGGGCGGGGGGGGGGGGGGGGGGGGGGGGGCAGATCAGGAATCCTAACCCTATGTGAAGCTTTGTGAGTCATATCTGTGTTTCAGATGGGGCCATGAGGCAGCAAGCAAAACATGGAAGGTACAGGCACCACTTGAATGAAGTGTATTGGCGAGCTGAAGGCAATAGGGGAGGGGAGGGGAGGGGTGAGCTGGATACTCCTGTCCATCCATCAAACTGCTTTCTCTTCTGCATTTCATCTTGGAATATCTGGGAGAAACTGTGCTGGGACATATTGTCATTTTAGTGGAGAGTTTGGGGTAGGATGGGGATGCCAGGATGTGGGAAAGGAAGAGTAGGATCCCACGACCTCCCCCAACTATCCCATGGCCCAATCCCACCTCTTGGCCCGTCTTGGCCTGTCTGCGAGGTTTGGGGGTGAATGGAGGGAACTGTTCCCATTGACTGGGACCTTATTCTGATATGTGGGAGGGGTGGGGGTGAGGGAGTGGGGGTCACTGCAGGCTCCGGGACAGGGGAAGGGCTCAGCGTTACAAGGGTGTAGAAACGGCAGGGTATGACATCCCACCCCCACTCTCTCTATGCCAGTGTTCAGAACGAGTTTAACCTTCTCCATCAACGTGTGGCCATTTTCACATTTTGCTCTTCGTGGGACCCTGCACAGCGAGGAGTGTGGGGGTGGGGTTGGGGTGAAGATGGGAGTGTTGGGGGGAAAAGGAATACAGCTGAACCAGGTAGAGGTGGGCATGTTTAGGGGGGCTAGGTACAAGATCTAGGGAGGTGGTGGTGAGTGGTTAACTCCCGTGTTCAGTCCGAGCCAGCTCCAAGTTGAAATGGGGGAGTGTAATATTTGCTGGCAGGCTCAGTGGGGGAGAGGCATGCTTTCACATTGCAGCCCGTGGAGGGGGTGGGCCGGGCTCCGACAAGGTGTTGAGGGAATCCCTCAGCGGTCCCACACACAGCTGCCGGCGGGATCTTACTGTGCACCACTGCAGCCTGTAGGTCACCCTCACATGTGATGCAATGCTGTCCACAGGGCCCTGGCCTGAGTCTGCTGATAGCCTGATAGTGAGTGTCGTGAGAGGGTGTGTTGTCCCTCTATCACCCCCACTACCTCAGCCGAGACCCACCCCACCTCCCATCACCCCCTCAACCTCCAAAATGTGACATTGACATTGCAAATACCCACGAGACACAGCGGGGAGATGGGAACACATGGCAAACGTGAGGCAGGAGAGGGCATTTCTATTGAAACATCGAGGAAATGGGGGGAGTGAGGGACATTGATCATTCTCGAGCAGGAGAAAGTCAACAGAGATGGATCCATGGATAGGGGCAGAGACAGAGACAGGGAGGGAGAGAGACAGGCGACTGGACACTTTGGAAGGTTCATCGTTAATATTTCATGTAGAAACAGCACCAATCCCAGGTGGAACGGGCATGGGGTTTGTGCCTGGTTAATGGGAGTGGCCAGAGGGGAGCATTGGTCATTTCTTCGTGTTTTTTTACCACATCGCCAGAGTGTCAGAGAACAAGCTGTGGGGGGGGACAGGTTAAACACTGAGTGGGGAGATGGAGATGGACAGAGACACAGGCTCCGGGGAGTGACTCCCCACCACTGAGTTTCTGCCCAGCCTCTCAGGAAATAAACCCTGGGGGCAGTCAGAAAGCATCTGCCCCTTGATCTCAGTTGAAATCTCTTCAATTTCTCTGGGTTTAAAACCAGGGGAAAGTGCTGATAAAATGGGGAAATGTTGGAGGTCAGTCAGTGGCGGGATTGCCTTTGTTTCTGTTTATTTTTATTTCCATTTAATTTGCTCAATTTCTGTCTGTCTGTTTTTCTCTCTCTCTTCCCCCACATCCCCTCCCAAAAAAACAGGGCACCTCTGTCTCTCTCTCTGTCTTTCTGTGCTGGGGCAGGCGGGGAGATATCTGACACTGAAGCTTGCAGACAGAGTAAGGCACACAGATTCTGGGATTGGGGGTGTGGGATGTGTGAGGGGGTGTGAATCCCAGCCCTGGAGTAAATATCTCTCCTGCCCTTCCCCTCAAACAGAAACACTGGGACAGCCCTGAGGCAGTTTGAGACATCTTCCTGTTCCCCGCTCTCTGGGTTTAAAATCAGGAGCTGTGCTGATGTTTGGGTGGGGAGGGCGGGGTGGGGTGGGGTGAGGAGAGTGTGAGACTGTGGGTGTTCAGGCATGTTCAGCAGTGGGATCTTGCTGTGCTGGGTGGGGAATGTCTCAGATTGCTGAAGCAGCAAGCGGTGAGATTTTGCTGTGCTTTCGGTGCTTTTTAAAAATTTTAATCCATTTTCATTTCTCTCTGTCTTACTTCCACCCCCAAGGAGATTTTATTCAGGAGCTGAAACTCGGGATGATGCAGAGTCAGAGAGAAGCAAATCATTCTGCAGTGAGGAATCGTCAGACAGGAGCTGGGACCAGAGAGAGAGAGACCGAGAGAATTATAATCAACCATCTCGTGTCCTTGTCGTTCAATTCCACACTCACATGCTCATGGGGGAATGAATTATGGGGCTCAGGCAGTCTCTGGAGTTTGGACCACAAGGGCGTGAGACCTGGGCTGGCGCTTGGGGGAGACAAAGGGACAAAAATGGGGCTGCTGCACAGTCTGATCCCACAGATTTTACTGCCTTCCTCTGCCTTCATACTCCCAGCTTCTTGTCTCTCTCACAGCTTTCTATAAATCCCCATCTCCCCTCCATCCTTCAAATCTCCCCCTATCTACTGTACACAGGCTGTTAAAAGCAGAACAGAGTGGGGATGAATTCACAGGTTGATGCTAGGGTAATAGAATGGGGATGGGTTCAGAGGGCAGTGCTAGGGTAACAGAATGAAGATGGGTTCACAGGCCAAGGCAAGGAAAACAGAGTGGGAATGCATCACTAGATCATTGCTAAAGCAACAGTGTGGGGCGGTGTTCAAAGGCCATAGCTGGTAGAACAGAGGCGGGGTGCGAGGAGAACAGAGGATGCATTCACAGGCTGCTGCACAGGGACATACTAAGGAAGGGTTCTCTGGCCTATGCTAGCACAACAGAATGGGGATGGGCTCACCGGCCATTCCTAGGTATAATAGTGTGGGAATGAGTTAACAGGCCATTTTCTATGAGAACAGTTTCAGCATACGTTCACACATCGCTGTTAGGAGAACAGAGTGTGGGATGGGTTTATAGTCTATGGCTAGAGTAACATTGTTAGGATGGGTTCATAGGCCATTGCAAGGAGAACACAGTGGGAGTGGGTTAACAGATCATTGCGAGGGGAACAAGATTAAGATGGGCTCACAGGCCATTGCTAGAGGAACAGAATGGGGATGGGATCATAGACTATTGCTATAAAACTAAATTGGGATTGGGTTCCCAAGTCACTGCTAGGAGAACAGTGTGGAGATGGTTGAACAGTCTGGTGCTAAGGCAAAAGCGTGAGGATTGGTTCACAGGCTGGTGCAAGTGATACAGTATTGATGGTTTCACAGACTGTTTCTAGCAGAGCAGATTGGGAATGGGGTCACAGGCAGTTGTCAGTGCAGCAGAGTGGAGGTGGTTTCACAGGCCGTTGCTAGGGGAAGAGAGTAGGGATTGGCTGACAGGCTGTTACTAAGAGAACAGAGGCAGGATCAGTTCACACGTTGTTGCTACGAGAACATTTTGTGGATGTTCAACAGGTTGTTGCTTGGGGTACATTGGAGATGTGGTCACAGTCTTTTGCAATGAAATTGGGGATGGGTATGAGCCTGTTTCAAGGGGATCAGAGTGGGGATGGATTCATAGGCCTTTCCAAGGGCAACCGTCTAAGGATCTGCTCATAGGCCTTGACTCGGGCAAGACAGTGGCAATGGGCTCACAGATTGTTGCTGGGGGAACAGATTGGGAATGTTTCACATGCTGTAGCTACAAGAAAAGACTGGTCGTGTGTTAATAAGTTGTTGCAAGAAGAAGGGAATGCAGACGTGTTCACAGGTCATTGGTAGAACAGTGGAGATGTGTTGACAGGCCATTGCTAGCTTAACAGAATGGTGATGGGCTTACAGGCTTTTGCTCTTGGAGAAGAGTGCGGATGGTACACAGGGAGAGAAAAAGTGTAGAACCGACACAGAGAGAGATCAACAGACAGACCGAGAGGGAAACAGAGGGATGCACAGATTGATTTGTTGTCACATGTACTGAAATACAGTAAAATGTTTTGTTTATGAGTGGTCCAGATCAGATCGGAGCCAGGCAGAGTCAGCATGGTTTACAAAAAGGAAGTCACGCTTGAGGAAAACGTTCAATTAAAAAAAACACTAGCCCAATCACTGTAACTCCTGGGAAACTCGGGCTGCAAATCACAGCACTCGGTCCCCACTGAAATCAACTGATTCACAACACCCCGATTTTGCATCTCTTTTTGCTTCTGGCCCTGTCTCACCTTCACCTCCCTCAGCCCAGCCAGATCCAATGTCAATTAGTGTTCAATGCCAATGCAGGCCAATGGCAAATCCAATGTTTACCTGGAAAGCGAGCTGGAGGAACATAAGACACAAGGTGTTACAATGTGATGGGGTTGTCGATGACAGGTTAGAGAGGCACAAGGATCTCATCTTTATGCTCCCATGTACTAGTTAGATGAATATGCTCAGTGCACATTACCCCTTCTACATTCATCAGTCTTGTGCTTGTGTTTAAGTTTTGAAAATGGCTTTGAATGTGAGACAAGTGGAGCTGTAACAATCCCGTGGTATTCAGCAGCAAAAAAAACCAATCAGGCTTTTCCAAAATGGGTATCTTCTGAGATCGTGAGCCACATGGAAGAATGAGAACTGTCTCACTGGGGCTCGCCATGTCTACTTTCAAAGTCTGCTCGAAGTGATCAGAAACTTTGCTGAATTTGTAAGTTTATCGAGAGTAGTGCTGGAATACAGGGAAATTGCAAAGTTTAGTCATTTGTTAAACAGAAGTTGCAAGAATATATCCAACTGTTACAGACAAGCCAATTTACTTTGGTTGCTTGGAAACTTGTAGACGCAACGGTGAAGGCAAAATGAAGAGTTACATGGGCAAAGATCAGTCAATTCATGGGAAGTTGCCATATATTTCTCCAGGAGACATGATGTTAGTTAACTTGCTGTTAATGACCTACGTTTTCTTTTCAACGTGTGAAATATGGGGTTGATCAGAGGAATACAGTTCATGTTTGTCCAAGACTTCCAGAAAGTATGTGATTCAATGTTATTGAGCTGACCCGTGAGCTTATGTATTTGGGGAAAATAACTACAATAACAATACATGTACAAAATTGGCTGAGAGAAAGGAAATACAACAGTGGCTTTGGATATTTTTTGGGATAGTTGAATGAATCTATTGAAATTCCCTCGGTGGCAATGTTGAGACCCTTGTGTTTTCCAAATATATATTAATGCTCTAAACATAGGACTACAGGGAACAGGATCAATATTTGTGCATACGTTAGGATTTGGAAACAGAGAAAAATGTGAGCAGAATGGTACAAAGAAGAACAACACAGCAAAGGAACAGGTGCTTTGGGCCACCAAGACTGTGCTGATACATGATGCCTTTCGAAACTAAAAATCTTTTGTTTCTGTGCAATCCATATCACTCTATTCTCTGCCTATTCACCTATCTCTCATATCCACCTTTACCACCCCCTCTACTAGTGTATTCCAAGCACTTACAACCCACTGTCTAAACGCTTGCCTCTTACATCTCCTTTAAACATACACCCTTTTGCCTTAAACTTAGATCCCATAGTAATCGACATTTTCACCTGAGAAAATACTTCACTCTCCATTCAATCAATGCCTCTCGTAATTTTCTGGAAACTTGTGTAAAGTTAGTGGGGTGTGTGGATCAGAGGTGGATGAATTTCAATGTGGAGAAGTGTCAGGTCATACATTTTAATGGGATGAATGTACATCAGCAATATAAAATAAAGGGTACATCTCTAAAGGGGTTGCAAGGATAGAATGACCTGGGTATATATGTGCATAAGTAATTGAACATAGAAGGACAGATTAGAAGAGAACTTAATAGAATCTACAATATTATATTATTTAATTATTTATTAATTACATGGTTTATTAATTTACTTATTTTTTCTCAACGGCAATGACCTGGGTTTTGTTTCTCGGTTTCATTCAGGCACATTAGGATTGCAGCACGAGCAAGTGGCCAATTTCTGGTTGGGTGGATGGAGAAGCCTGATTCATTCATATGAAAACCTAGGATAGAAACTTATGGCCCTGAGGAGACGCTATCCTCAAATTGAGTGACTGCTGGCCACGCTGAGGGATATTGTACAGCAGGGAGAATAGTCAGTCATCCTGAGCTATGAAGAGGGGATGTTGTGAACATCTGTACTGGACTGATGGATGGATTTTTGAAACTCCTTTTATCAGAGCTCAGAGTGGCTGGTACACACAGCAAAACCCAAATCAATTGAAATGATTATCTCTTCTGAATGGCTCGCTCTGGCTGATGGAGATTGATTTTACAAACTAACTCATAGAATTTCCACGGAGTAACCTCAGTTACATCACCCGATTCCAAGGGATTTCCTTAATTTTGAAACTATTCTCTGACATGGAACTTTTGAAATCTTTCCAGCTACAGGTTCCAGCAGATTGTAATATTGTAATCAATAAGACTGTTTCAGGGCTAAATATTTTTTAATGAGTCATTAATAATTTAAGGATTTTATTGTTGTCCTGTGTTATTTGGGAGAGGTTCAATGTCTCTGCATCTGGAGTGACACCTTTGCTGTGGGATCTGAATCCATGTTCATCTATTGCTCTCTTTCACTGATGTTTGATGACTAGCATCGGAATGGTGGGCAGACGGCACACTCTGTGCTGTAAATCTGTATAACTCTGTCCATCTGTATGGTTTTATGACCCTTGCTTTCCTTGATCACCTCTCTGCCATTGTCGAACTTCCACTGCCTCCAATCCTGCATGTATTTTAGATTCTGTTTCAGGCTATACATTTACTGTGTCTTCTCCCACTGCCCATCCCCTCACTATGTGCGACTGGCTTACCAGCATGATGTTCCCACATTATCTTTCACAGGAATTGTTTCTTAAGTGCAACAGTTCACCTGTTTTCCACTTCGGAGACAATATTAACAATCACATTCTGCAGCATTCCTCACCTCCACCTAAAGGTTGGGAGATTTTGGCAAACAGCATTTTCTTTTGTCTCTTCACAATAGATAACGCATTAGCCACAGCCAACCAGTTTGTGCTTACAGTGCTCAAATATTAATAGTGCCCAATTAATATTAATAACACCTCCTTCAACTCAACCAGACAGGGGCCAGCCCTTCTTTAGTTGAGGTCTCCAGTGATGCTTTGAAAAATCAGAGTCAATCTGTCTGCGTGAAATTTAAACAAAGTTTGGTCATCATCTAACTGGTGCATTTTCCTTTGCAATGCCTTGACCAATCAGAGTCTATTATTCGCCCAGGTCAGTACAGTATAAAACGTTTGCTCCCTTTCCATTGGTGCTTATTGTGAATGAACCGAAGTGTGCAAGACAAAAAGCTTTGATGAAACTTGCCTTTTTTGCATACAGTTGGACATTATTGAACTGTTGTACATTGTTGTGGCTCGGCCTCTCTCACAATGCCACCACACAAGGCCTTATAGATGATTATGGAGGAACAATGTGTATTGTGGTTGATTAATTATTTCAATAAATAAAGAGAGGACAGAACTGTGAGCATCGGCCCCTTATAAAATGAGCTTTGTAAAGGGTAACATTGAGGAGCTAGGAAAGGGCAGGAGAGTTAAACAAATACTTTTCAACAATATTCACATTAGGGCATTCTTGCAACTTTAAAATACACAAATATAGTCAAGCAGCAAAAAGGGGAGGAAATAACCATAACAGGAGAAAACATACTGTGGTCAATGAAGTATTTCAAAAGATAAAAAGAGAAGAGAGCTGTGAACATCGGCCCCTTAGAGAATGAGATTTGTCAGTGATAATGAGGAGCCAGGAAAGAGCAGGGGAGTTAAACAAATAATTTTAATCAATCTTCACAGTAGGGAACACTTACAACATTACAAAAAAATTAAGTAGTTCAGCAGCACAAAAGGGGAGGAAAGAACCATAATATTGATCAGAAGAGAAAAAGTATTTGGGAAAATAATAACCATTGACAAAGAAAATAGTGGTCGGCCGTTTGGTCATTCAAACCTGCTCCAACATTTAACACGATCATGGCTGATCATCCATCTGTTCCTGCTTTCTCTCCATACTCTGATCCCTTTCACCCCAAGGATTATATCCAAATCCTTCTTAAATACATTCAATGTTTTGGCTTCAGGTGCTTTCTGTGGCAGATAATTCCAGAGGTGAGGAAATTTCTTCTTATCTCAGTCCTAAATAGCTTGTCGATGACAGGTTAAAGAGACACTAGGATCCCATCTTTATGCTCCCATGTATGCCCATATCCTAAAAGTCATGGTTCTGGACACCCTGTTTATTGAGAACAGCCTTCCTCTGTTTATCCTGTGTAGCCCTGTCAGAATTCTTTTGTTTCTATGAAAGACCACTCTTCTGAACTCGAGTGAATATAGTCCTAACTGATCCAGTCTTTCTTCACATGTCAGTCCTGTCATCCCAGGAATCATTCTGGTCAACCTTCATTGTACTCCCTTCACAGCCAAAGCATTCTTCCACAAGAATAATGAGACCAAAATTGCACACAAGAATCCAGCTATGGGCTCACTGAGACCTGTGGAATCACAGAAGGACGTTCCTGCTCCTGAATCTGAATCCTCTCGTTAAGAAGGCCAAAAGAAACTAACTTGTGCTTGGGACATTTGAAAACAAAGTGTAAGTTTTGTGTTAAATACAAAGCTAATTTATTTGCCTTTTACTCAGAAAATAAAAACCTATATTTTCAGGAAAGTCAATTTAACATCAGTAGAAACAGACAACAATGAAATGTGTTCATTACCGAACATAATTAATAGCAAAATGCAACCACTGTGGTTATTTGTGAATTCACTCATGTTTTTTTTGGGGGGGGGGCAGCAGGGGGGGTTGTCGGGTGTTTGAGTGAATCCCTTCCCACATTCAATGCAGGCGAACGACCTCCCTCCAGTCTGAACATCACTGGCATACAATGAGGTGAAATGATCACCTGAACCCAGTTTGAAAGTGAAAGCACTGGAACGGTCTCTCACCTGTGTCAACACATTGATGGATCATCAATTGTTGAGGACTTTTAAAGCATTTTCTGCAATCTGAACATTCAAAGTTATTTCAATAATGTGAGCAAGTTCATGGAGGCTAATTGTTCAGAATCTTTATACCATTTCCCACATTCTCTGGTCAGAATGAACTTGCTCGTGTTTCAGCAGGTACAATGATCTGACGAATCTCTTCCTGCACATGAAGCAAGTGAACGGTATCTCCCCTGTGTGGATGCATTGGTGTACAGCGAGGTTACATATTCATCTGTACCCAGTCCCATCATGAGAGTATCTTATTGGGCTCTCAACAGTGTGAACATGTTGATGGGACATCAGTTCTCCAGAACATTTACAGCATTTCCTGCAGTCTGAACATTGAAAAAGGTCTCTCATTAGAATGAACTTTCTGGTGTTTCACCAGGTCAGATGAGTGAATGAAACACTTCCTACATATGGAATAGATGAACGGTCTCTCCCCAGTGTGAATGTGCTGGTGTATTGGGAGTTTAGATGATCGCTTGAACCGAGTCGCACAGTGAGAGCACCTGAATGGTTTCTCACTAATGTGAGATATTAGTTCTCTCGAACTTTTCTCGCAATTCCTAGAGTGTGGATATTTTAAAGGTCTCTCCCCAGTGTGAACGTGCCGGTGAGTCAGCAGATGGGATGAGTGAGTGAATCCTTTCGCACACTCAGAGGAGATGAACTGCCTCTCTCTTATATGAACTTGCTGGTGTGTCAGCAGACTGGATGATCAAATGAATCCCTTTCCACAGTCAGGGCTGGTGAACGGTCTCTCTCCAGTGTGACCACACTGATGACTTTCCAGGGAAGATGGATATTTGAATTCCTTCTCACAGTCCTCACGTTTCCATGGTTTCTCAGTGTGAACACTGGTTTTGGCTTCCATGATCAAAGCCTGATGATATTCAAGACATGATGAATTCAACATTTCGTTAGAATCTGCAGCGAGATTTGAGTTCACTGACTGCAAATGCTCCAACTTCCTGTAAAATGAATAACAGACAGTAAGAAGAAAATATGACCCACAGGGAAAAAGGCAGAACTTTAAAACTGGACTGAATACATCTGATCATTTGTGCAATAGACAGTGGACAATGCGACCATGAAAGCTCTTGGATTGTTATAACAATAGAACTGGTTCAGTATTGAGCTTCAGTGAAAGGAACTGGCTGCCAAATCTGGGGCTGCATAAAGGTGTTCTTTGTGGGAAAACTGAGAAATAGGGAGAGCATTAATGGAGATGGGCTTCATATGGGCAGCACGGTGGATCGGTCGTTAGCACTGCAGCCTCACAGCACCAGGGACCTGGGTTCGATTCCAGCCTTGAGCGACTGAGTTTGCACATTCTCCCTCTGTCTGTGTCGGTTTCCTCCCACAGTCAAAAGATGTGCAGGCTCGGTGGATTGGCCATGCTAAACTGCCCATAGTGTTCAGGGGGGTGTGGGTTATTGGGGGATGGGTCTGGATCTGGGTGGGATGCTTCAAGGGGCGGTGTGGACTTGTTGGACCGAAGGACCTGTTTCCACACTGTAGGTAATCTAATTCATCTGCCAGTAATTCTAACAACCTCCCAAACTCACCAGACAGAAACACAAGATCAGGTGGTGCATGGAAAAACCATCACTTCCAGGACTCTGAGCAGCAGATTCAGACTGGAAAAGATTATTGACTTGCTCAATATGTCAGAATGCATTTTATTAAAAATTAAACCTGCTGAAAAAATAGGGATTCTGACAGTCAGAGTTTATTTTAGCCTCTAGTTCAGTTAGAATGTAATACTTTGCCAATGATTTTCTGTATCATATAACCTACTCTGCAAATAACATCTTTCTTCAGGCTATTTTCAAGTTTTTGCAAGAAGAAAATAAATGATGAATCATTTGTACCTTACACATTTTAATTACTGTCCTCACTGCTTATGACGGGGACTGTACCACATAGTGAATAGAAAATACAGATTGGGCTATTATTCTGCAGAAAAAAAATCCATTCCGTTTGCAAGCTGCGCCATGACTTTCATTTTAGCTTCCCAACCCAGACAAAATCCTCTGTTAAGAACAAAGAACAACATAGCACAGGAACCAGCCCTTTAGCACTCCAAGCCTGTGCCTGCACATTCTAACCCTCCATGCTAAAAATGCCTTGATTCACAGGATCCGCATTCCTCTCTTCCCTTCCTGTTCATGTATTCAGCCAGGTGCTTCTTGACTGCTGCTGCTGCGTCTGCTTCCATTGCCTCCTGTGGCAACACATTTCAGGAACTCAGCAACCTTTGTGTGAAAAGCTTGCCTTGCTTATCTCTTTCACACATTCCCCCTGCAGCTTGAACTTGTGTCCTCTAGTAATTTATCCCTCTGCCCTGGGGGGAAAAAAGTCTCATACATTCCGCTCTATCCATGCCATTCACGATCTTATAAACTTCTCTCAGGCCACCCTCTCAACCTGCTGCGTCCCAGTGTAAACAAACCAAGTCTTTCCAACCTTTCTTCAATGCTGAACTCCCCCATAACCATGCAACATCCTGGGAAACCTATTCTATACCCTCTCCAAAGCATCCACATCCACATGTGGTGTCCAGAACTGAATGCAATATTCTAAGTGTGGCCTAACTAGAGTTCTACAAAGCAGCAGCATAACTTGCCTGTCCATATCGCCATTGCACCTTCCAATGAAGGCAGTCATCCCAAAGGCCTTTTATACTAAATTATCTACCTGCACCATCACTTTCAGTAGCCTGTGGACCTGCACACCCAGATCCTTCTGCATATCAATGTTCCTAAGAGTTCTGCCATTTACTCTATAATTTAAACCTGTACCTGACTTTCCAAATTACATCCCCTCATATCTGTCCAGATTAAACTACATGTCATCTTTCTGCCCATAACTCCAATTTATCTATACTCTGCTGTATCATCTGACAATCCTTCTCACTATCTGCAACTCTACCAACCTTTGTATTGTCCGCAAACTTATTGATTAGACCAGCCACGTGTTCTTCCAAGTTATTTATATAGACCAGAAACAGCAGAGGTCCCAGCACTGATTCCTGTGGAACACCACTAATCAAAACCCTCCATTCTGAAAAGTATCTTTCCACTGCTACACCCTGTCTTCGATGTAGCTATCTCTCCAGCTCATGTGACATCATCCTTTGTACCAGTTTGCCCTGATAGACTACTGCGCCATTCTAATGAAGCTCGCACGACTTGAACGCACAGCAGCTTTCTTTCAATTTGGCACTTTCCAATCTTCCAGATTGAATGTGGAATTCTGCAGTCCCTGAACCATCAAACAGTTATAAGGATCTGGAAAACTTGACCTGGAAATATGCTGGTACTGATGTCATGTTCAGTCTGTTACTGCTCGTCGTCAATTCCCCACTCAGTGGAAATAGTTTCTCTGTAACTCCGCTAACAGTCACTAATCATATTCCCAAGACTTTGATCAAAAATATTTCTTATTAATCAATTTCCAGGGATACCTCTCACAGAATGAAGTGATGTGTTTTAGCAGAAGGGATAGGTAGAGGCAATAACACAACACTAAAGAGTGTGCAGATTCTGAGGGATTCACATGCACAGATATTTGAAAGTAATAAATAGATTAATTCATCAAAGCAAATTTGATGTTAATTGATTTCAAAAAAATACTGAATCAGCATTTGAGAGAAAAATGCAAAGGTGCAGGGATAAAACAAGGGAATAGGACTGACTGGATTGCTCCAGACATTTGGCATGGGCTAAATGGTTTGCACTTTTTGATTTTTTTTAATATGGGCCTTCTTGTATTCCAAACCTACAGATTCAGTTATCAATCAGGTGAATCTGTGCTACATCCACTCCATAGTTGTTAGACCGTTCCTGACAGCAAGTCCGAGAACTAAAAACAGCTAATCAACTGTAATCTAACCACAGATAGTGTATCTCATTTTCTGATATCTCAAATCTTTTCCCACTGGCGCGCGCACACACACACACACATACATACATACCTGAAAGCTACCACATTCAGATGCTGATAACATTCAGATCCTCATCAATCGAGTTACTCTTTCACTCTTTCTGAGGTTCAAGTCTGCCAAATTCCTCTGCTGACATTGATCTGTAAGAGTGTAAAATCCATCACGATCAATCCAGGACAGAGATTCAGAACAGAAAAAGAAAAGCATTTCTCTTGGTTTGAAGTTGCTGTTCGTAAATCCTGCTCGCCTTCCCCTCGCCCCGTTCCCAACAAGTAAAGGACATGCGCGCGCTCCGCTTCCAGTTGGCCCCGGATAAAGATGGCGGGCTCACACGGCTCAGAAAACATTCGCGGCGCCCAGCCCTGCCTCGGCTAACAAAGGAATTCAGCAATTCCAGTCTATTCGTGACAAAACCGGGATCGGTATTTTTCAATTCAGTGACGGTGGCTACTGTCAGATTTTAAAAAGCCTCTCCGCCCACTTCGTGGAATACTCACTCGATTTCTAATTTTCACCTTTCAAATCCTTATCGCGCCTGCTCCTCATTCGATTCCTCCGGCTCTCCTTTGCCTCCGGTACTGCGCATGTTTGAAACGCGTCAGATTGCGCGCGCACAAGTGGGCGTATACATTCAGAGATAATGGGGACTGCAGATGCTGGCGAACCTGAGATAACTCGTGTGGGTCTGAAACATCAGCTCTTGTGCTCCTCAGATGCTTCTTGGCCTGCTGTGTTCATCCAGCTTCACACTTTGTTACCTGGGCAAATGCATTCCCGCCCAGAATGCTGGGAAAAACACGCTGCCATTGAGCAGCAATATTGATATAACGAAGATATGAAGGAATATGCCAGGACGAAAGATGCAGGAATCCATTGATACAAGTGCATGGTCCCTGTCTGTCCTGGTTCTAATAAACAACAGAACAAAGAGATATGAACACACACTCAACGGATAAAGTGAACAAAATATACACCTTTCCTGTGTAGAATATTTGAATTTCGCCGCAAGTAGAATGCAATTATTGGTGATAAAATCATTTCAAATTTCAAAGCTGAACGATGTCAGGTAGGAAAACTAAATAAATCCGTTCTCACACTGAAGTGTGAAGAGTCTTCCTGTGCGGTGACTGTGCTGATATGTCAGTAGTTTAAGATGTTCAGGCAAGCGTGAAATGTTACACACGAGCTTCAGAAGAGACTGAGATGTCAATCACTTCCTGTCATGAGTTTCATTGCCTCAGCACTCTTTGAATAAACAAAAGCAGACTCAATCAACTCGAAATATTCAGCAACAGTTGAGAGAGAAATGCACTTTATATTACATGACTTCTCTGCATCAGTCCACAGAAAGGGAAAATTAACTCTTCTTCTCAAGCCAGAGACTTATCATCGAGACTGAATATTTCCAATATCTTCTTGTTTTATACTCAGTCAAAGAACTGATTTCTGAATTGCACAATCAATTCATTTGTGACTCGTATCTGTTTTTTCTGTGTCCACACATTAGTGGAAACATCTTCCGTGTTTAGTCTGTCTGTCAGGCTCAGCACAGGAGTTAGATGACAGCTCCAAGAACAAATCAAGTCAGCACTTCTATCCTTTGTTTTAAGATGTTACTTTTCTTTTCTCTGCAAAGAGAAAGAGCGTCCAGAAATGCTGCTTGCCTTGTGGAGAGAGAAGATTTTGGAGACACAGTAAAGGAGTACAAGTCCAAAGAACTGGACACTATCGTGGCTTGGGCTAACAAGTGACAGGTATCATTTGCTCCATATAAATGGCAAGCAATGACATTCTCAAATAAGACAAAATATAATCACAATTCGTTGACATTCAATGGCATTACCGTCACTAAATGCCCCACTGTTAACATGCAGGTGGATTCCATTTACCAGAAACTCAACTAGACTTACCACAGATACACAGTGAATACAAGTGTAGGTCAAAACCGATGAAATACTGCCGTCAGTAACTCACCTGCTGACTTCCCAAAGCCTGTCCATCTTCCATAAAAGTGAAATGGAATAACTTCCCACTGGATGGGTGCAACTCCATTAAGACTGAAGAAGCTTGAGACCATCCAGGACAATGCAAACCACACCACTGGCACTACATCCATAAACATCCACTCCCTCCACCACCAACCTTCAGTTCCACCAATGGGTTTTGGGTCACCTGATACACAGGAAAACCAATGACCACCATTCCCCCTGCTGATCGCTCAGTATCCTGACTTGGAAATGTATCGCAATTCTTTCACAGTTGCTGTGTCAAAATTCTGGAATTCCCTCCCAAACAACATAGTGGGGCGAATTATAAAACTAAGACCGCTGCAGTTCAAGAAGCCATCTCACCACCACTCCCTCAAGGACAATAAGGGATGGGCAATAAATGCTGGCTAGCTACCAACATTCACGTCCCACAAACAAATGAACAAAAAAAAATGGTGGGCTGCTATCTAAGATGGAGGAGGTAGTTTTTTTATATTAATGCTAAATATATTGATGGTCAACAAGAGAGTCAAAACGTTATTATGATAAATAGCTTGTGGAGTTGAAGCTACACTCAGTTCAGACATGATTTTATTTAATGACCAAGCAGGCGAGAGTGGCTAAATGGCACATATCTGCTCCTAGTGCTGACATGTACATGTATAGTCATATTGATGCTATTCACAGACATTCGGGTGTAAGCTCAAAAGATCAAAATTTAAGTAAAAGCTGAGACATTTGACTGAATGAAATGAGACGTCTGTTATCTGCTTGGGATGCTTTTCCTAAATGTGTCCCTGTTAAGCCAGTGTGGTATCAGGAAGAGACCGTGAAAACAAGAGATGGAGATCAATTTATTTTGAAAGGGGGAGAAAAAAGGAATGCACTTCCAGGCATTCTCCAGGTGATGGTGTTTCTCCTCATCTCAGTCCTAAAATATTTACCCCATATCCTTAAACTGTGGCCCCTTGTTCTGTAATTCCCCACCATTGGAACATCCTTCCTGTATCTAACTTGTCCAGTACTGTTTGGAATTTGGAGATTTCAATGTGATCCCCTCATTCTTCTATACTCCGGTGAATACAATTTTAACCGACTCAATCTCTCTTCATACGTTATTCCTACCATCCCAGGAGTCAAGTTGGTAAACACGTGCTGAACGCCGTCAAAAGGAAGAACACTTTTTTTCAGATAGGCATGCCAAAACTGTACACAATATAACAGGTGTGGACTTACTTAGGCCCTGTGTAACTGCAGCAAAGCATTCTTGTTCCTTTATTTGGATCCTCACTCTGTGAAGGCCAACAGATAATTTGTTTCCTTACTGCCTGCTGCACTTGTGCACTTACTGTCAGCAACTGGTGCGCAAGGATCCTCTGGTCTCATTGACACTCCCATGTGCCATTGAAACGATAATCTGCCTTGTTTTTTTATTGCTACAAACTAGATAAGCTTACATTTATCCAAATATAACGTAACCAATATTAATTTTCACTTACAAAGCTT
This sequence comes from Stegostoma tigrinum, assembly GCF_030684315.1. Lineage (NCBI taxonomy): Eukaryota > Metazoa > Chordata > Chondrichthyes > Orectolobiformes > Stegostomatidae > Stegostoma > Stegostoma tigrinum. The sequence continues at coordinate 88,536 of NW_026728243.1, forward strand.
CTCCAAATCACACTTCAACATGTATGCACCCAGCTTTGTGCCATCTAAAAAGTTTGAAAAATTATATTTAGTTTCCTCATCTAAATCAGCAACATACATTGTGAACAGCTGGGGTTCAAGAACAGATCCCTGTTATACCCCACTAGTTACTGTCTGACATTGTGAACAGCTGGGGTTCAAGAACAGACCCCTGTTATACCCCACTAGTTACTGTCTGACATTGTGAACAGGTGGGTTTCAAGAACAGATCCCTGTTATACCCCACTAGTTACTGTCTGACATTGTGAACAGCTGGGGTTCAAGAACAGACCCCTGTTATACCCCACTCGTTACTGTCTGACATTGTGAACAGCTGGGGTTCAAGAACAGACCCCTGTTATACCCCACTAGTTACTGTCTGACATTGTGAACAGCTGGGGTTCAAGAACAGACCCCTGTTATACCCCACTAGTTACTGTCTGACATTGTGAACAGCTGGGGTTCAAGAACAGACCCCTGTTATACCCCACTAGTTACTGTCTGACATTGTGAACAGCTGGGGTTCAAGAACAGACCCCTGTTATACCCCACTAGTTACTGTCTGCCATTGGGCAAAAGACACATTTACTTTGAATCCACGTTGACTACGTGCTGACCAGTTTCGTAACCAACTCATTACACTCACCCCAATCCCCTGCATTTCAACCGTACACATTAATCTCTAATCGCTTCTTCAAAGGTCTTCATAAAACCTAAGAAACACATCTACTGGGTCACCATGATCAACTCCACTTGTGACATCCTGAAAGGCAGTCATCAGATTTGTCAAGAATGATTTGCCTTTTGCAAATCTATGGAGACTGTTTGCTTCTGTTATTGTATTCTGCGTACTGTGCTCCAAAATTCTTGGCAATGGAATCGTGCATCTTCCATAAGATTTATCTCAAACTCACTGGTCCATAATTAAAGGGTTTTCCTCTTCCCTTTTAAATCATATGATTACAGTAACTACCCTGTAGTCTGGAGGGACTGTCAAAGTGTCAAAGAAATTGTGGAAGATAGCCAGCAATTCATCCATTATTTTGAAGACCCCTTCTTTAAGACAACTGGGAATGTATGAGCTTTTGATCCCATCAATTTGTCTAAAATCATTTCTTGTGCCATTATAAATTCCCCTGTTTCTGGCTGGAATAGACCTATATTAGTTACAACCAATCCTTTCCCCTTTATATACACACAGAGTGTTTCCAGTCAGTTGTTACATGCCTGCAAGTTTACTCTCATACTCAACTTCCCCTTTTTATTTAATCTCTTGGTCCCCCTTTGCTGACTTCTAACCCGTTCCCAATTCTGAGATCTATTTTTTTACTTGCCAATCTGAATGCCTGTTTTTGCATCTAACATTGACTTTAACTTGCCACTTACGCCATGGTTTGGCCGTTCTTTTCCTTGTCCTCTTGCAGCATACAGGAATGACATTTTTTGTCGTTCACTGATTCACTCTTTGAATGTTTGCCATTGTTGGAACACTATCATGTGAGAAACATTTCTCAATCCATTATACCCAACCTCATGAAGAATTCTGTTATTTTATGGTCATTCATCCCCAAATGGCCTTCCACGATGACATTGTCGATTCTTCATTTCTCATTGCTTAAATACTCCAATCGAAATGTTCTTTTCACTCGTTGGTTCCACAAACTATTCATCAAGAAAACCATCCTGTACACACTATACTAATGGCCCGTCCATGGTATTGTGGGTATTTTTATTCACCATATCTGTATGAAGATTAACATCTCTCACAACGATAGATATTGTTTTACCACATGCATCTCTGATTTCCTGCTTAAAGCCATCTCAAAATCATCACTACAGTTTGGTGCTCCATATAACACTCTACATGTAGATAATTGAGAAACAAGGAAATAAGAGTGTAATATAAATAAATAAATAAATATAAATAAGATTCTATACTGCATGAGTTAGTATCTTTCATCAATAAGATGTGCACGTCCACTTTAAACAGTAATACAATTGCATCACCGTTCGGGAACAGGATTACAATTACTCTGAACAAATTACACAACTTTGGAGACATCAACAAGACATACTACCAAAAAAAAAGTGAAGCCAGAGGGATCCAACACATCCCGATTCTATGGACACCCCAAGGTACACAAACCAGGGGTCCCTCTCGGACCCATTGTCCCACTATCAGGCACACCAACATATAGACTTGCCAATGAACTACAACAAATTGAAATACTTTGTGGGCACTGCTACCCACTCACATTCACTCATCCCAGGAATTCCTCAATATCATTAAGGACAGCAGGAGAGAAGATGATAAAGTAGGCAGGCAACCCAGGAGACCAACAACCTCAATAAAGAAACCAACATGAAACTACTAGATCTGTGCCTCACAACACACTTCACCTTCAATGACAACATATGCAAAAAAAAACAATCAGGACTGATTGCAGAAGCAGTAATGCAAAAGGTTAAAATGGACAGCACTCCCCACTGGTTTGAATTAATTGGCTGATTCCAGTTCGTTGCCAAAACATCAAAACAAGCCTAAGGTTTCCTATCACACAGTTAATTGATACACATTTCCGGTTTAGAACTGGCTGTGCATCATCAGCTACATGCAGGCACATTCTTTTCTCTCTGTGTATAATTCCCGAAGCTAAGAAAAGCACTTTACCTCTTAATGAGGCCATGCACTCTTGACCCATCCATTATTTTACAACAAATTCCAGATTCCAGCCTTCAAATTCACGATTTGAGTTGGTGAGCTTTCAGCTGTGATGAGTGAAAAAAAAATTCCACACTCTCTCCACTGTGGCTGCATTGGTGTTTTGACATTTTAGATGAATCTTCACAGACTCTTCCACACAGAGAGAAAACGTGGGCTTCTCCCCAGTACGAATGCTGTTTCTTCCTTCAGTGTTCAAAACCTTCTAACAATTTGGTTATGATAAAGACAGGGACTGTCAGATCTGGATATGGTTTCATCTGCATCTTAAATTGCAAACCAACCTTTCAAACAGAAAAGAAAAAGACAGGAGAAAACAAAAGAACACACACGGGTTGCGAAATTGAGAGAAATTAATCTGGCCATTTGTGAAGCCAAGACTTGGGGAAAAATTAAAATGTAAACTGTATGAGTACCATAAAAATCAGTCAGTATTTACACAAAACTACAGAGGTGGGAGATTCGGGAGCCAACGAGCTTTCTCCCCAAACAATTTGATCCCTTTACTCCTCAGAACTAAGAATAGATGTAGAAACAAAATGCTGTAAATACTCAGCAGTCCTGGCAGCATCTGAAATTGTCCTTTTCCGCCCATTAATAACCTTGAACTTCAGCCTCAAGTTCTGTAGTTGCCTCCTCAAATGTCTCCAACAGTCCCTCCTTTTCAAAATTCCCCTTCAAAAGCTGATACATGTAACAAAGTTCTTGATCATCAGCTTTATGTCTCTTGGTGGTAAATCCTGCGATATCATATGTCTGTGAAATTCCAGAGAGCATTTCGTTGTCCTGAGATTGCTACATAAATGTCAATTTTGTTGGGTAACTTATACACCTATCAGTGTTCGTTCATCATTACGGTGTGAGAATTCTCAGAAAGAATGCATATGGATGCTCATGGTTCACGTGGTCCGCTCTTACCTGCTCACAGACTCCCGGGGATTGACCATATTCCCTGGTCTCTTGCTCCTTAAACTTGTCCACATTCAAGAATGGAGTTTTATTAAAAAAAATAGCTAGTGGAGCAAAATGGAGTTAGAAGGATGCAGGGAGAAAAGTGTTTAGAAACGCTTACCAACACAGCTCCAGTAAGAGAGCCATGAGAGGAGGAGAAAGAGGAGCAGGGAAGATGCCTACACTTATATCACTCAAAACCTGTTCCTGGAACCACTTCAACCCCGCACAGCTGAGAGAGCCATTTGTCAGCTGGCAACTTCCTGAAGCTTGACCCAGTCCTGTTCAGGAGTGGGTCAGACCAAGATGAGCCTCTGTAACCAGTTAGGTGGGACGGAGGAGTGGGGGGGAATCGGTGTTGGATGATCTCCTGCCCTGTTTCTTATCCCAAATTGACCCACCCTCACCATCCCCATGGCCCTGTAAACACAGACTGTAGATACCTGATGGGCCTTGGTGTGCAGACTCAGTCTGGGCATTTCTGGTACAGAACAACAACAACTGTTCTGTCCTCATTCTCTGGATTGTTCCCATTTCTCCATTCCCAGTGAGTTATACATTATGCTGTTGCTCCCGCCCCCCCTACTTATTCTGGCCGCTCTTCTCCATTTCTGTGGTAGTCATGGAAACTTCAAAACTAGCAGCAAGTACAGACCACTCGTCCCTTCATGCCTGTTCTGCTCACCAGTATGATTACGGCTGATTGTCCAGGTCAGGAACCCCATATCCTTCGATTCCTTTGGCCTTCAGAACTATACCTAACTCCTCCTGGAAAACAGTGAGTGTATTCGACTCAGCCATGTCCTGTTGCAAACAATTTCACGCACTCGGCATTTTCTGAGTTAAAAGAAAATCTTCTCACCTCAGTCCAAATGGTTTTCATCTGGTCCTTTTCTTTCTGTTTTTTTCACTGATTGTCTTTACTTTGCATTCGGGGTTGCTAACGGCCTAGTCACGGCCTTCATCTGGACACTTCTTTTATCTCTTTACTTCTGCACCATCATCCCCTCTGATTTTGCAACGTGAACCCTTTTGTCAGTCAATAATTCCTGCTCTTCACCCACTCATTCCTTTTGTTCACTGTCACCCTCCACTCCTTGCTCACTGGCCTGAACATTCACTCAGTTTCTGTTCCCACAGACGTGGCTGGATTCATGGTCCACATATCCAGAGCCACAAAAGGGACCCTTCGACCCATTGAGTCTGTCCCAATCAAAACACCAACAGACTAACTGCTGTAATCCCTTTTCCAGCACCTGACCCGCTTCCAATTCTTTGGCATTTCAGGTATATACCTGAATACTTCTTAAGTGTACTGAGGATTTCTGCACTTACCACACTTGCAGGCAATGGGTTCCAGATTCTCATTGCACTTCGGTGAAAAAAAGTCTCCCATTTTTGCTAAACTTTCAGTCCTTTACTTCAGTTCATGCCCCCAGTCATTGATGCCTCCAACAAGGGGAGCTATTCGTGCTGCCTCTTCTGTCTATGTCCCTCATCACTTTTACACATCTCAATTATGTCCCCTCTCACTTCTCTCTGCTCCAAAGAAACTAACCCCAAACTTTGCGGGCTGTGTGGTTCCCTGCTGATGGAGAGTGATTCGATTCTACCCTGCCAGACATTCTGGGGAGGAGGATCTGCCATTGCCAACAAATACTTCCTGCACACCCAAATCAACGCTGAGGTAGGCCATAGTCCCTCATTCGCTAGAGACCCCAAGTCTGCATCCTGTAAGTGGGAATGGGAGAAACGGCAAGAAAAATGGGGAACGAAATAAATCTAACACTTGCAGAGAACTGAAATCCATCAACCCGACCAATACAGGGCCAGACAGTTCAGAAACGCTCACCAATTCGAAATCCCAGGCTCAATATCCCCACAGGCCTGTCACTCACACCCGAATTCCCGCCCAGTTCAGAGCAAACCTCCATCTCACAGCTTCCAGATCCTTAATGCAGCCATGCCGAGGAGTGGGATAGTTCAAATTTAGTACCTCAATACCTCACTGAGATCTTCTTTCACTGACCCAATCATATACTTTTTTTCCCGTTGCTCCCTTCCTAGTGATTCCAACCTCCTGCAGTGGTCCCTGTCTCGCAGTTTAATGAAAGAAAATCCTCCCCATTCCTCTGGTGATCTTGTTGGAGTGGGGGGAGAGCTGCATCAGACTGTGTCCTGATTTGCTGATTGTCACTCAGATTCACGATTAGTCTTTCAGATTAAAACCATCGGCAGTGTTTTCCAGTTCTCTCATCCTAAAAATGGCCTAAATCATTTAATTTGTCTGTAATTGTTAGCCTCCTCAGAAACTGTGATTAATTTTCGAGCTCTTTCTCAGTTGGGAGATGATTCCGATGTCGTTGGAATGTAACCACCTCCCCGATTCGATCACAGTCCTTGGTAGTAATAGGAAATCCTCAGTAAACATAAATGGAAACTGTGTGGAGGGTAGAAGATAGATAGAGAACAGATATAATGCAAAATAATTTTTTAAAAAACTGGAGGAACTGTGCATGCTGTAAATCAGGAACAAAAAGAAAATGTTTCTGGAATAGTTCAGCAAGCCTGGCAGCATCTGTGAAGAAGAAAACCAAATCAGAGCTAACATTTTAGGTCCAGTGACCCTTCGCAAAAATCTAAAGAACTGCAGATGCCATAAATCAGGAACAAAAACAAGTTGCTGGAAAAGCTGACCAGGTTTGGCAGCCTCTGTGAAGAAGAGTCAGAGTAAACGTTCTGAGTCTGTTGACCAGAGAAAGGGTGAGTATGGATGGACAATGCTTTTCAAAATGTGAAATATCTAAGTGGCTTGGTATCGTGCTAATGAAGATCAACAGCATCCTGACTCGTGTGGAATTCTGGGTCAAAAATCAAGCTCTGACCAAAATACGAGCTGGAGCAGAACAGGTACTGTAATAAACTGAAACAATTTCATTTCTGACAAAGAGCCACTGAATTTGAAATTGTAACTTCTTTCTCTGTTCTGATGCTGCCACACCTCCAGCATTTCCCTGGCAATTTCCTTTTCTGTTCCAGCAAAACGCTTGCTCTGTTATTGATAATTGGCCAACACCTTCATAAATGCCTTTGGTTGGCGAGACACCTTCACCTGAATAATGCTGTAACGCTATCGATCCATTTTCTAGCTTAAGATGCAAATACCAATTCCTACTGGCTGATGGAAGCAGAAAAACCCACAATTCCAAAAGGCACAGAAACCGCTCTCAGTACAATAGTCGGCTTCCTGTGTGGGCAGCACATGCTCAAAGCGATTGCAAATCGTGCGGCTGGATCTGCAGAGAAGGTTATCAATCAATTAGCCCAACCAATGGGAGTGAAGGAGAGGCGGGACTGTATGGCCGCGCGGGAGCGGCTGGTCCTCCAACCAATGGGAGTGAACGAGTTGTGTTTTGAATGACAATCCAACAGCTTTCACGACAAATTTCACGACGACCAGCCCCACAAATATCGTTTCATTCAGCTCCATTTCACAACCTGCCCTTTGCTTTTGTGTGCTCTCTTGCATTCTATTTTCTAGTTTTTTAAATTAAATTTCAGATTAATAAGCTACAGACAATATTAGAGGAAGGCAGCACGGTGTTTCAATGTTTCGCCTTGCTACCTCAGACGGCCAGGGACCCGGCTTCGATTCCTGACTTGGCTGACCGTGTGGGTTGTCACACTCACCCCGTGTCTGCGTGGGTTCTTCCCACAGATCAAAAATGTGCAGGCCAGTGGATTGACCATGCTAAATTGAATATTAATCCCAGGAGTGTACAGGTTAGGTGGTTTAACCATGGGAAATGTAGGGCTATGTGAATGGGATAGGAGGTAGATCTGGGTCGGATGACTCTCGACGGGTTGGTGCAAATTTGATTGGCCAAATGACCTCTTTCTGCATTGTAAGGAATACATGATTGGATGTGCAGTTGGGAAACTCAACCCAAACAGCAGATCAGAATCTGACAGACAACCAATTCATAGAAACCTGAATATTCCTGGATTTTGAACATTAAAGGAAATATCACTGTTCACTTTGGAGAGAAGCTATACACATGTTCTACGTTTGGACAAGGATTCAGCCGATCAGAACATAAATGTACTGTTGACTCAGAGAAACCTGTGATATGAAGGAAGCATTGGATGGAGTGTCGTATCCAGGACCAAAATTTGAATGAGTGTGAAAATATTACATTGGTTGGAGTACTCCTGATCAAAAAAAGAGGATGATTGTGCTTATTGGAGTCCAATCATCTCAGCCCTAGGGCATCTGTGCAAGAATTCCTCAGGGTGGTGTCTTCAGCATCTCACGCCTTCAGCTGCATTATCAACGAGCTTGCCTTTTTCAGATGGTCAGAAATGGAGATATTCCCTGATGATTGTACAATATTCCAGGCTATTCAGTTTGCCTCAATCACTGAAATTGTCTATATCCATGTCGAGCAAGACTTTGACAAGATCGAGTCTTGGAATGATTACAGGCAATTGCCAGGCAACGGTCATCTGCAACAGGAATGAATCTAAGGAACTTGCAATGACAATCAAGGGAATTTTCATCATTGCGTCCTGCACGATCAACATTTTGGAGTTTTCTTTGGCCACATACTGAACGTAACCAGTCATATAAACTTTGTGACTACAATAGGTCAGAGGCTAGGAAATTTACAATGACTTCACAGTCCGCCCACCATCGACAAGGCATGTGTCAGCAATGTGATGGAATACTCCCCACTTGCCTGGATTAGTGCAGCTTCAAAAATACTAAGCAACTCAAATTCATCCTGCACAAAGCAGACCATAATCTTTGTCCATGAATCAAATTATTCAATAAGGGAATTAGTCTATTAGCTGCAAAGGAACAATGTACAGGTTTAGAGGCAGAGGCAGGAGAATGGTATTGGGTGAGATATTCTCTTTCTGAAGGCTAGTGCAGATAGTATGGTCAAATGGTTTCCTTGTGTGCTGCATCAATTATGTGAATCAAACTCCAATGACAACCTTCAACATTCTCTCCCTTCAACATTGGTGGAAAGTAGCAATAGTTTTGACCAAGACCAATATGCACTGAAGTAACTTCTCTAGGATCATTCAACACCACTTCCCGAAACCAAACTGCACTCAGTTGGTTTGGTTGTAGAGAGAACCGAATTCCCTGTGTCCTCCATCACTCCTCCCTTGGGAAGCAGTTACCTCAATGTCCCCACTCTGCTGCAGACCTTTTCCTTTTCCAAAAATATACTTTATTCTTAAAAAAAAGTCTTGTGTGTATGTATGTGTGTGCATATGTATATACACAGCAGCACATCAACCAAACATACATTACCCAACAAACGGAGACTAAAACTTTCACTAAACTAGTGACTGTGTGATATACAGCCCATTCAAATGATGCAACTTCAATTTATGTGAAGGTTGAGCCAGAAACTGATCTAATTTTCAGACTGCATTCACTTTTTATAAAGACTCAGACTTTAGTCAGGCTCTGAATTTGACAAATTTCCAACATTCATGTTGCATCTTCATACCTGATAATACATTTGATAAAATAGCGTGAAAAATTGGAATGTGAGTTTTTAGTAATTATGATTGTTGGATACCAATCATATTATTCACATTCTTTTTACTTTCTCTGTGAATTCTGAATTACAACTAACTTTACAAAAGCCATTTGAATTCCAAGGTGCCATACTGAAATTAACCAGAAACTCAAACTTTGAATCATGTTGATGTTTGGCACGAGGCTGTGGTGTGATATCACAAAATGGGACTCACTTGAATTTGTGTGGCATCAGGGAACACTAGTAAAACTGAAATGAATGATAATACAGGATTAAACTAACAAGTGGCTGGTCCATACTGGACATTAAAGATGAGGTTCGTAATTTTGAAGACCAATTGCCTGAGATAATTGCTTCAGATGAACCTAAGGGCAGTATAGTGAGGAAGGTGTTTGCTGCACTTGCTTCTATTTGTCATTGCCTTGAGTAGAAGACTTGGGAGGTCATGTTGTTGCTTCACAGCACATTGGTTAGTCCACTTTTGGAATACAGTGTGCACTTTTGTTCTCCCTGCTACAGGCAGGATATTGAAAGGGTTGAGAAAAAAAAAATTGCAATGATGTTGCCAGAGTGGCTAGGTTTAAGCTATAGGGAGAGGCTAAATAGCCTGGTTGGTGGGGTATGTTTGTCAGAGAGGCATCAAAGACTGAGGGGTGACCTTATCGAGGTCTATAAAATCATGAGGCGTATGGATACGGTAAATAAACAAGGTCTTTTCCATGGGGTGAGGGAGTACAAAACAAGAGTGTATACGCTAAAGGTGATGGGGAAAGAAATAAAAGGTACATATGGGGCAATTTTTCATGCAGAAGGTCTGAGCGTATGAAATGAGATAGCATGGGACATGGTAGAAGCTGAGGCAAGTACATTCAAAGGCATCGGGATGGGTACATAAGGAGTAAGGGTTTTGTTGTGGGCCAAATGGGGGTAGTTTAATTTAGGATATCTGATTGGCATGGATGGGCTGATTGAAGGGTGTGTGTCCATGCAGCACAACTCTATGTCTGCATCCAAACAAACCAAAGGCATTATTTACTTCACCCAACCTGTATTTACATGCATTCCAGGCACCAGGAGGGTCCACTACCTGAATGGACACCCATTTAACTTTAGCAGGTAGCCCTGTACAGTGGCTGTTGCCCACTGCACCTTGGCAGCAGTTCCCCCCAAGCTTTATTGAGTCCTCATCATGAAGTCCTAGACTTTGAATGTGCCAGTCTACAACGTTGTGTGGAGGTCAACACCCTCTTCTGGAACACCAGTAAGTACCAATCAGACCAAGACCTCTTTGCCAGAAATCAGTGACAATTTGTAAGGGCATGATACAGTACCTGTTATTAACACAAAAATAGAATTTGCTGGAAAACCTCAGCAGGTCTGACAACATCTGTAGAGAGAAATCATGCCTAAAGTTTCGGTTTGACTGACTTGTCCTCCGAACAGTATCCATCACATTGTTTCAGGCAGCAGACACCTCCTGTACAGCTGTGGCGTCTGTTGCAGTTTCTCTAAACTCCTCCGGCCTTAAGACCCAATGAGTTCCTGGCACCCCTCCAGGCACACTTGCTACAAACATTTTCCGAAACCCTATTCTAACACAACATTCACCATTTTCAGCTGTGGAGACTACAAGCTCTGGAATTCCCTCCTTAAATCTCTTAAAACTTCTTTAAGATAGACAATGTAAAATAAACCTTTTTATTCAATGCTTGAAACATTTTAGTTTGATAAATATCTGAAACTTTCCATAATAATGCAAATCGTTGCTGTTATTGGCTTACACTGAGAGGAACAGGATTATCACTCAAAGGCTTTACATTCTCGGACCATCATGGCCACAATCATTTTCAAACTGGAAACTTAATCTTGACAGCCCGTTTTCAGCATTCCCGTTGTTCTAACTGACTGCAGTGTTCCGAGTCTAGGAGCTGTGAACCATGGACGAGAGCAGCTGAGACACATTTCTTCCCGAACTCACAATGAACCATCACTCCTGAACAGAGATAATGGGAACTGCAGATGCTGGAGAATCCAAGATAACAAAGTGTGAAGCTGGATGAACACAGCAGCATCTTAGGAGCACAAAAGCTGACGTTTTGGGCCTAGACCCCTCACAGAGGGGGATGGGGAGACGGTTCTGAAATAAATAAAGAGGGGGAAGGCGGACCGAAGATGGATAGAGGAGAAGACAGGTGGAGAGGGGAAAGTGGAGGTGGGGAGGGGAGAGGTCGATCTGGAGAACAGGTCAAGGAGGCGGGATGAGGTTAGTAGATGTGAAATAGAGGTGCGGCTTGAGGTGGGAGGAGGGGATAGATGAGAGGAAGAACAGGTTAGGGAGGCGGGGACGAGCTGGGCTGGTTTTGGGATGCAGTGTGGGGAGAGGACGTGCTGGGCTGGTTTTGGGATGCAGTGGAGGAAGGGAAGATTTTGAAGCTTGTTGGGATGCAGGGTTCCCAAGCGGAATACCAAGCATCCCAAAAGCAGCCCAGCTCGTCCCCTCCCTACACTGAACCCCAAAACCAGCCCAGCCTGTCTCTGCCTCCCTAACCTGTTCTTCCTCTCACCCATCCCGTGCTCCCACCTCAAGCCACACCCCCATTTCCTACCTAGTAATCTCATCCCACCTCCTTGACCTGTCCGTCTTCCCTGGACTGACCTATCCCCTCCCCACCTGTACTCTCCTCTCCACCTATCTTCTTTTCTCTCCATCTTCAGTCCGCCTCCCTCTCGCTCCCTATTTATTCCACAACCCTCTCCCCATCCCCCTTTTCTGATGAAGGGTCTAGGCCCGAAACACCAGCTTTTGTGCTCCTGAGATGCTGTTTGGCCCGCTGCGTTCATCCAGCTCCACACTTTGTTACCCTCACTCCTGAAGCTGAGCTACAGCAGGGAAAACGGGAAACTCGAAACATTCTTCTCCCCTCCCCAAGCCCAGCGCACGTGTGATTGGCAGCGGGCTCGGCCAATAGAAAGGAAGGGGTGGGACTGGAGGACAGATCTGGTGCGGCGGGGTGGGGGCGTGCGACGACACGTGATCAATCTTAACCGAAACAACTGCGGATACTGTAAATCAGGAACAAAAACAGAAGTTACTGGAACAGCTCAACAGCTCTGGCCGCATCTGTGAAAAAAAAATCAGAGTTAACGTTTCGTGTCCGGTGACCCTTCCTCAGAACAGCAACGTTCCGGCCGGTGTTTGCACGCAGGCGCAGCGTCATTCTGACCGCCGTAAGCTGGTGATTGCCGGTTTTGTCGGAGCTGGTAAAGGAACAAAGAATAAGCTATTTGGGAAACAGTGAAGGTTAGTGTGGTCTGGGAGACTTTATCACCGCTTCTGTACAACTGTAGATCCGAATTACAGCTTCTTGGTCATGCGTTTTCAGTAAACTGAAAAGGGCTGCAGGCTTCAGGCCGCGAGAGGCCCAGGTTACCGCCAGAATATTTATTGGCCCCAAAGCCCCGCGTGTTTCGGACAGAATGGTCCCTGCTTTGCACTGAGGACCTGGGGGTTGGAAGCGTTTTCTTTCTCAATGAACTACCACAGTAAATCTGTACTCCACAACTTAAAGGGCTCTCGTATCTTTTCTGACCAGAATTGGATGCAATGATTGACTGTGACCTCACCAGATCTTTATCAAGGTTCAGCATCTTTTCCGTGAGTGTGTTCTCATTACCTCTATTATTTCTTAAAGCCAGAGTCATAGAGCCTTCAGACCCTCTAGAAACAGACCCTTCAGTCCAAGCTGAACATAATCCCAAACTGAACTAGTTCCATCTGCCTGCTCCTGACCCTTCAAACTTTTCCCATTCATGTAGCTATCCAAATGCTTTTTCAATATTGTAATTATACTTGCATCCACCACACCCTTATGAAGTTCATTCCACACACAAACCACCCTTTGTGTTTTAAAAAAAAAGCCTCGTGACTTTTTTAAATGTTTCTCCTCTCACCTTAAAAATATGTCCCCTAGTTTTGAAATTCCCCACCTAAAAACAACTACCATCAACTTTATCTTTTGCTCTCATTATTTTATAAACTTCTATCAGATTGCCTTTCAACCTGCTACACTGCAATGAAGAAAGTTCCAGCCTATCTTTATAGTTGAATTGTTCCATGCCAGGCGACATCCTGGTAAGTGTTCAGAACAATGCACAGTTTGATAATATCCTTCCTATAACTGGACACAGTATTCCAGAAAAGGCCTCACCAATGTCCTGTACAACCTCAAGATAACATCCCAACTCTTTATACTCCAAGGACTGAGCAATGAAGGTAAGAATGCCAAATGCCTTTTAACCACCCTGTGGGTATATGTGATGCAATCTTTTAGAAAGAAATGTACCTGCACCCATAGGTCCCCTGTTCTCAAACACTACCTAAGGCCCTACCATTAATTGTATAAGTCCTGCCCTTGTTTGTTACACCAAAATTCAACGCCTCACATTTATTCAGATTGAATACAATATGGTTTTTTTTGAGCCCATTTGATCAAGATCCCTTTGTAATCTTAGGTAACCTTCTTCACTGTCTATTATGCCCCTATTTTGGTGTAACCCATAAACTTACGAACTGTACCTTCTATATTCTCATCCAAATCATTTATATAAAATGACAAAAGAGGATCCAGAATTGATCCTGCTGGAACCCTGCTGGTCACAGGCCCCCAGTCTGAAAAGCAACCCTCTGCCATTACTCTCTGGCTCCTGCTGTTAAGCACACACATGCACACAGACACACACCCTTTCTATTGTTCCTACATCACCTAAAACCTAGAACAGTGAGCTGCCGTTTTGTCCATCTCACAGACAAGTTTCTGTCATAGCTATGAGTTCATCAGCTTTAACTTTAAGACTCGTTGCATTGAAAAGAAAAGTTCTTCAGAGTTACTACATATTCTGATTCTCTCATCTTTCTTTTGTAATTGCTGTGCTCTCCTCACATTCAGAACGTTCCTCATCAATCCTTCTGTTTACGCTGCTACGTATAATTCCCCCACTCCCCATCTCTGTCAATATAAAGTCTCCTTTAATGGAATGAGCAAAGCTCCCTGCTGAGATCTTGATCCCTTTCCAGTTTACATTAGACCATTCTTTGTCTTTTCTACCCCGAAAGACATTCCAATTGTCCAAAAACCTGAATCCCTGAACAATTCACGAGATCTTCACCATCGATTTGTCTCCTTTAACCTTGTTCTCCCTACCTCGTTTGGCATTGGGAGTAAACAAGAAAGCACGACTCATCAAGTTTTTTCTTTAAATATTTTACCTAACTGATCAAATTCACTTTGTCGTGCTTTTAATCTTTTCCCTAAAAATGTCATTGCTATCAATGTGTACAATAATTTCTGGCCTCTCAATCTCACCTTTGACAAGAGATTTGACATGTTTCGAGACGTCCTTAATCTGAGCACAAGGCAATTAACAAACCATCCTAAATTTACACTCACTGCTATAGAATTTCCTGTTTAAGCCTCTGACAGGAGAGTCCCCTACAAAAATAATTCTATTAAATCTCCCGAAATTCTGCATAACATAAGAATCATTCCAAGTGTCGAAAAAGTGACTGGCCATTCCGTTTTCCTCAGAGAGACCACGTCCTTCAACAGTTCCAAAAGCTGAATATCTGGCAGAGGGATACCACTGGAGACATTCTTACTTATCCTAACAGTCACACATCTCTCCTAACAGTGCTGGGTCGTACAGCTGAACATATGTCGAACTCTGATGAAACTGCAGGTTCCATTAATGAAGCCCAAGATCCCACACAGTCTCCTCAATGCATTTTAGTTATGTTCTCTCTTCGATAAAGATTTGTACATAGTAACTCCCCGCTCCATGCACTTTGCGTCTGTGCCATTCAAATATATATTCCCCTTCCACGTTGTTTCCCTCAAGATGCATAAACTCACTGTGTGTTCTAAAGAAGAGATGTTTATTCAAAATATTAACTGTGGCTCCACTATTCCTGCCACTTGGAAAACAGGACAGTACAGCACCGGAAGAAGCCCTTTGGCCCACCACATCTGTTCTAATATTGATGCCACTCTGAAGTGATACAATCTGCCTGTACAGGATCTATATCCCTCTCTTCCCTGCCTGTTCATATGTCTGCCCAAGTGCCTCTTAAATGTCGTGATTGATCGTTTCTGCCTCTATCACCTCCCAAGAGAGTACATTGTGGCCGCCTATCACTTCCTGTATAAGAAACGTGCCTCATACAACTCTTTTTTTTTAAACTTTCCCCCTCTAACCTTAATCCATTTGCCCCTAGAATTTGTCATTTTCACCTGAGGAAAAAGGCTCAGTGTCCACTGTCTCCCTTTCAGGTCGCCCCTCAGCCCCTCGCTCTGTGTAATGATAACGATCCAAGTTTGTCCAAGCCAGGCAAAATCCTGGTAAACCTCTTCTGCAACCTTTCCGAAGCCTCCACCCTCTTCCTGTAATGTAGTGATCGAAACTGCACACATCACTCCAAAGGTGGCCGAATTACAACTTTCTATTCAGCCCCCTGACAGAAGAAAGCCAGCATGCCATAGTCCTCCTTTACCACTTTATGCATAGGTGTTGCCACTATCAGAGACCTATGGACTTGGACCTACAGATCCATCTGTATATCAGTGCTACTCAGGGTTCTTCCATTTATTGTTTACGCTCCCCTTGCAATTGGCCTCCCAGGATGCATCACCTCACAGTTACGTGTGCGTGTGTGTATGGTCTCAGGTCTGATCCTTGTGGGACAGCGCTAGCCCTGACCTCCAGTCAGAAAAACACACTCCACAACTGTTGACGGGTGAAATATCAAACAGGAGTCTTGTGTTCTGTGTTCAGCAGCATGAGCAACCTTTATGCGGAGCTCCTTAGCAATTCATTGTGGGAGATTTTCTGGTGCTGTCTCACTCCACCCAACCAAGTGTAACATTTTTATGCATTTCACATTACAGCAATGACACGCAATGTTATAATGTAATTGTTAGCCATATTTGCCTAAGCGATACATCCAGTCCAGTAAACGCATGGTTAATGGCTCTACAGAACTTGGTGCTCCCACAGTCTGTTGATGTTTAACTGTTTCCTTTATTATTTGCCTTTAGAATACCTGTTGTTAAATCACATTTCAATCCTGACAGTTTTGTACTCCTTCCCAAACATTTACCAGCTGCACCACATTAATTACGAATAACCTCAATGCTCCGTTATCACTGAGGGCTCTTCCAAATTTGGTTGGGCTTTATTTTCGCTGTTAACCCAAATTCATAAGATTAGAAATGATATTAATTTCTACTACTTATTGTAAGTTCTTTAAAATAAACTCTAACGTTACTACAGTTCTGTGACAGCTGACAGATTGGGAACAGCGGCTCTCTCACTTGACCTGAGAAATCAAACAAACAGTCTCTCTGAATTGCAGTTCCAGTTACACACTCCAGCACTCAGATGTGGCCAGTGAGTTTTGAATCAGTATTTAACTCATGGATAAATCTTTACTGCCTCTTCTCTAAACACTCTGCATCACTAATTTTCTTTACTTAGTGAGACAGCATCAATTTGAATTTCACTCTCATCTGTGGAATTCAATCTCTTCACAAATTTACCATGTCATTAAAAGAAACTTGTTTATATTCTTCAAATTTCTAGGCGCCATAACCGCATCTTCACTCTATTTTGTAATCTGTTTCTGCCACTTTTCCGTTGATCACTGGGTGGCCCTTCTGCAGTCCTAATTACTGCGTTTTTACAGCCATCTTTTGTCCCCGCTCCTGGCTCTGTAATGAGAAGGTTAAATTGTGAATTGTGTGCAGCACATGACTCTAGGAGTGATAGTGATAGAAATGGGCTTCGTGGCAGTATGGAAAGGGAAGGGGTGAAGCTGGCTGTGGCAGGCATGCAGCAGACTGAAATAAGAATGAGAGTGAATTGATTAATATGGACCCCAATAAGTATTACATATAATCAAGCCTGAATTATGGGCTTAGGACAAAGGCCAGTGAGGTTTGAATATGAATAATTCCCAAAGCGGGTGATGGCGGTGGCCACCAGCCTGTAAAGAACAGGAACCCAACACAACTTGCCATAAGGGTGAATGGTTGTGTTTGGACTTTGTATGTCTTCACTTGGGACCACTGCTTCCACTTTGGCCCCCACTTTTTCATATCTACAAGAGCGCATATCTCACTGTAATAATCACCTAGTAGGGGCTGACCCATCGTGGTCACAGTGGCACATGATGGGATAATACTTTCACCAGGACCTGATCTCCTGGATTAGGAATGCCAGCTCAGATGTTGCTATGCTCCCTTTCTAAATCTCTGATTCTCTGTCCGTCTCCAACTTCCCCTCACCGCTCATGCAGCTGTTTTGCCAGTTCTCTCTCAGATTGTTTCACCCTATTATTTCCATCGCACGTTTCCAGTTGTTCTCCTACCACACCCTCCCGCAGCTGAATAGCCTGTCTAGTCACAAATTCAAAAGGGGGTCAACCTCAGTTTCATTCGAATAGTGGGGTGTACTCTAAACCATCCTTGCCTTGTCTCTTTCAGGGTCTTAGACCAGTTTCCAGTGTTTGGTTAATTTGTTCGACGTGAACTTTGGGGCTGGTACGGGAGATGGAATCTCCATTTAGTACCTAACAGCACACGTACTGTTTAATTACTTTCCCTGTAAATGTGTCCCTTTTTGAGAATTTGCAGGGGAATGCTTCCACGCACCCAGTAAATCTCGGGTGAGGCGGCCATGTAAAATTACTGATAGCGTGCGGGGATGTGCAGGCTCAATCTGTTAACCATGGTAGTTGTGGGGTTACAGGGATAGGGTGGACTGGGTCCCTCTTCAAAGGGTCTGTGTGGACTTGATGGGCTGAATGACCCATCCCAAATGTCGGGATTCTACAATCTATGATCTAAGAAAAGACTGGATCAGCTGGGTTAGAGACCGGATCGACTGGGTGTGTACTCATTGGAATTTAGTAGAATGAGGAGGGTATGGCATAGAAACATAAAATTCTAATGAGCCTGGATGGGCTAGGCGTAGGAAGAGTATTCCGGATGATGTGGAAATCTCAAACTGGGGGTCACAGTCTAAGAATAAAGCCTTTGGGACTGAGATGCAGAGCAATCCCTTCACCAAGAATGTGAACCTGTGGAATTCTCTCCCACAGAAAGCTATTGGGGCAAATGAATTAGATATATTCGAGAGGGAGCTGGTTGTTTCCCCTTATGGCTTAAGGAAGGAAGGAGTATGGAGAGAGGGTAGGAATGTTATGCTGAGATTACACAATCAGTCATGATCATACTGAATGGTTGTGCAGGCTCAAAGGGTCAAATAGCCAACTCCTGCATCTACTTTTCTGTTTCTATATGTTTAGACATTCAGCATTTATTTTTCTGGGGTCGGGAACCCGTTGAATCCATCTGCAATTGTTCCCATTAGCCCCCTGGGTTATGGCTACTGTCTGCATTTAATCTTTTCCCTGACACTGTGTGCAGAGTCTTCGATAACACTTTATTATATCATCCCCTACTCCAGGCCACCACCAGCAATGAGGCATCTGATATTGCATTTTATACCACCCAGCATGGGCCAGCCGATGGTATGTGGTGGCACTGTCTGATCCTATGTCTTCCTGATTCCATCTTGTCCTCTCATTGCCCCACCCTTTTCCCATTCACATTTCTCGTGTTGTGGGGCTGTTTCTTGAAATGTCTTCAAACTTACTTTTCTTCCTCCAGTAACTGCTGCCACTGCCACTTCCTCAAATATCTGTACTGTTTCAGTAAGTATTTTAGCTGCCTGACCCGCATACTCATTGCCCTGTTGTTGTGGGGTTTCTACTTTCCTGTGAGCTCTAATCTTCATTACTGCTGCTTCAGTCACAAAATTAGCTGCTTCCATCAACTCTTTAATCTGGTCTTCGTGCTGTATGTGGCCTCCAGACAAGGTGACGTACCCGCGCTGAGGCCAGGCCAATATATGGTCGTGAACTATACCAAAGTCATCAGGACTGTCTGTGTATATGTTGACTCTCTGGCTCCTGGCTGATGTCAGGGCTTTTAGTAGTTGTGCCAGTTCTGAACATTTTCCGCATAATTCCTACAATAATTAAACAACCCTCAAGTTTGCCTTTTTCCTTTCACGGTGTGTGACTGGGTAGTTGAAAATCGCATTCTTTTGTTTTTGCGGGACTATCCTGTGTCCCTACCTGACTGATATCCCAGACAAATCACTCCCTGTCATTCCAATTTGCTTTCTGTGGTTTAATTTTAAGCCCTGCCTGGCACATGTGACTCAATACTCTATTGAAGATCCAGATATGCTCTTTCTGACTGACTGAGGTGATGAGGTCTTGGTAAGATCAGTTTGGCTAATTCCGTGAACCATACGTCAGTGGAATATGGCTGGAATATTGTGGAATTGCCAGAACAACTGGGAACATGTGTGCTGTTTTCCTCAGAGTATTCTTATTCTGGGATTCCAGGTCCACAGGTACAGATCTGGACTGAGATAGTATCCTGTTGCGATTTCAGCCTGTTAAGTACAGTGTGCTTTTGCTACTGTAGGATACTGTTCAGAGACAGATGTGTTCAGGGAGGTATAATCAATAGGGAGGCAATCTGAGTCATCAGGCTTCAGTGAATTAGTTTGGGATGCTATAGTATCAGTGATAATGGGAACTGCAGATGCTGGAGAATCCAAGGTCATAAAATGTGAGGCTGGATGAACACAGCAGGCCAAGCAGCATCTCAGGAGCACAAAAGCTGACGTTTTGGGCCTAGACCCTTCATCAGAGAGGGGGATGGGGTGAGGGTTCTGGAATAAATAGGGAGAGATGGGGAGGCGGACCGAAGATGGAGAGAAAAGAAAATAGGTCGACAGAGTTTAGGTAGGGAGGGGATAGGTCAGTCCAGGGAAGACGGACAGGTCAAGGAGGTGGGATGAGGTTAGTAGGTAGATGGGGGTGCGGCTTGGGGTGGGAGGAAGAGATGGGTGAGAGGAAGAACATGTTAGGGAGGCAGAGACAGGTTGGACTGGTTTTGGAATGCAGTGGGTGGAGGGGAAGAGCTGGGCTGGTTGTGCGGTGCAGTTGCGGGAGGGGACGAACTCGGCTGGTTTAGGGATGCGGTGGGGGAAGGGGAGATTTTGAAGCTGGTGGAGTCCATGTTGATACCATTGGGCTGCAGGGTTCCCAAGCGGAATATGAGTTGCTGTTCCTGCAACCTTCGGGTGGCATCATTGTGGCACTGCAGGAGGCCCATGATGGACATGTCATCTAAAGAATGGGAGGGGGAGTGGAAATGTTTGGTGACTGGAAGGTGCAGTTGTTTGTTGCGAACTGAGCGGAGGTGTTCTGCAAAGCGGTCCCCAAGCCTGCGCTTGGTTTCCCCAATGTAGAGGAAGCCACACCGGGTACAGTGGATGCAGTATACCACATTGGCAGATGATCCCCTGTTCTCAATTCCTCCGCCTCCACCGCATCTGCTCCCACGATAAGACATTCCACTCCCGCACATCCCAGATGTCCAAGTTCTTCAAGGACCGCAACTTATCCCCACAGTAATCGAGAACGCCCTTGACCGCGTCTCCCGTATTTCCTGCAACACATCCCTCACACCCCGCCCCCGCCACAACCGCCCAAAGAGGATCCCCCTCGTTCTCTCACACCACCCCACCAACCTCCGGATACAACGCATCATCCTCCGACACTTCCGCCATCTACAATCCGACCCCACCACCCAAGACATTTTTCCATCCCCACCCCATCTGCTTTCCGGAGAGACCACTCTCTCCGTGACTCCTTTGTTCGCTCCACACTGCCCTCCAACCCCACCACACCCGGCACCTTCCCCTGCAACCGCAGGAAATGCTACACTTGCCCTGACACCTCCTCCCTCACCCCTATCCCAGGCCCCAAGATGACATTCCACATTAAGCAGAGGTTCACCTGCACATCTGCCAATGTGGTATACTGCATCCACTGTACCCGGTGTGGCTTTCTCTACATTGGAGAAACCAAGCGGAGGCTTGGGGACCGCTTTGCAGAACACCTCCGCTCGGTTCGCAACAAACAACTGCACCTCCCAGTCGCCAACCTTTTCCACTCCCCCTCCCACTCTTTAGATGACATGTCCATCATGGGCCTCCTGCAGTGCCACAATGATGCCACCCGAAGGTTGCAGGAACAGCAACTCATATTCCGCTTGGGAACCCTGCAGCCTAATGGTATCAATGTGGACTTCACCAGCTTCAAAATCTCCCCTTCCCCCAACGCATCCCAAAACCAGCCCAATTCGTCCCCTCCCCCCACTGCACCACACAACCAGCCCAGCTCTTCCCCTCCACCCACTGCATCCCAAAACCAGTCCAACCTGTCTCTGCCTCCCCAACCTGTTCTTCCTCTCAGCCATCCCTTCCTCCCACCCCAAGCCGCACCCCCATCTAACTACAAACCTCATCCCACCTCCTTGACCTGTCCGTCTTCCCTGGACTGACCTATCACCTCCCTAGCTCCCCACCTATACTCTCTCCACCTATCTTCTTTTCTCTCCACCTTCGGTCCGCCTCCCCATCTCTCCCTATTTATTCCAGAACCCTCACCCCATGCCCCTCTCTGATGAAGGGTAAGGCCCGAAACGTCAGCTTTTGTGCTCCTGAGATGCTGCTTGGCCTGCTGTGTTCATCCAGCCTGACATTTTATTATCTTAGTTTGGGATGCTGTCGGTCTGACAATTACCTGCTTCGGCCAATTGTTCATGATCACAATTGCTGCCTCCTCAGCCCCAGCTTTGATGGGGTATTGTTTTTGTGGTGGAATGAGAGGGCCCTTGATCTTTTCCAGGGTTTACAGATAATAACCCATGTTCCTGCTTGTGATTGGGTCCCAAGTGTAACTTCCCAGATTGCCTGACTGTCCCAGTCTCCCTACAGTGTCGCTACTCTGGAGATGCAGCCTTCTTTTTCCTCCTTCCCATGTCCTGCTTGGAGGGTCCCCCGTCGTAGTTCGGGAATCTACAACGTGAGATGCTCCTCATTGTTTTCAGAAATCAACCCCCAGAATGTCACGTTCCCAATCTGCATCTGAAAAGGTTCACTTCATCTATCACTGAGTCATCGAGATGTGCCGCATGGAAATGGACCCTTCAGTCCAAGTCTTCTATGCCGAGCAAACATCCTAAATTCATTCAGTCCCATGTGCCAGCATTTGGCCCACATCACTTTAAACCGTTCTTGTTCATATACCCATCCAGATGACTTTTAAATGTTGTAATTCTACTTTCATCGACTGCTTCCTCTGGCAGCTCATTACATACATACACCACCCTCTGTGTGAAAACATTGCTCCTTTAAATCCCTTTTAACTCTTTTCCTCTCATCTTAAACCGATACCCTCCGGTTTTGGACTCCCAACCCTGGGAAAAAGATCTTGACCATTCACCCCAATCCATGCCCATCATGACATAGAAGCCTCTGTAAGCACTGACTCCCCACCTCTTTTCTCCCCCCCCTCCTCGTGCCCCCCAGCCCCAGCCGACAACATTGCAGGGAAAATAGCCCCAACCTATTCAGCTTCTCCCTTCTGATCAAACCCACCAATCATGGCAACGTCCTTGTAAATATTTTCTGAACCTTTCAAGTTTCACAACATCCTTCCTGTAACAATGAGATCAGAATTCAATGCACTATTCTAAAAGTGGCCTAAGCAATGCCCAATATGTCTGCACCGTGACACACTAACTCCTAGATTCAAGACTCTGACCTATGAAGGCACACGTACCAAATGCCTTCCTCCCTCCCTTGTCGACCTGCAACTCCACTTTCAAGAAACTATGAACTTGCACTCCAAGATCTCTTTGTGCAGCAACACTCCCAGGGACTTCCCATTAAATCCATAACTTCTGCACTGATTTGCCTTCCTAAAATGCAACACCTCACATTAATCTAAATTAACCTCCATCTGCCACTCCTCAGCTTATTGGCCCATGTGGTAAGGATGTGATTGTACTCTGGAGATCACCTCCTTCACTATTCACTACACCACTGCTTTTGATGTTATCTGCAAACTTTACCTCCTATATTCACATGCAAATCATTTGCGTAAATGACAATAAACAACGTCCTTTTGTCCGTCACTGTCTGTCCAAGGTTTAACTTTGATCCACAACGGTGCCATAGGCACTGCCTTCTCACACTTCCAGGTCATCCCACACATTGTTGTCCCTCTGCCCATAAATGGGTGTTTTGTCATCCAACCCATTTGAGTCAGTGTTATCGTCCTTCCCTTCCTATAACAACCATCTTGACCTTTTGCTTTAAGCCCTCGTGTAAGAGCTGCCACCTTTGCTTGTTCCCATTTCTCATTGGTCATATTTCTGATGGAGGCTGTCAGAGTTACAGCTGCCTTCTCATATTGACATATTTTTCTTGTCTATTCCACCAGGGTCTCTGCTCTGGTTTTAGGGCGCCCAGGTCTTAACCCTTCCTGATCATCTTCATGATCAGTTTCTTTTTGCAATCCAATACAATTTGTAACAACCACCCCTCGAGGCCTTTTTTTTTTGTTGTTGTCCTTAGATAGGGCCCATTCAGAATCCGTTTTGGCCACCTTGGGCTTATGCTTCCCCTCGTGCCCCACTTTTCCACCACGATGTCCTGCTGTGCGGTTCAACCCCTCCCAGGTGTGGATGAGGTCTGTCAATTGTCCACTGAATTCAGCACAGCTCCCTTCTCCCTCATTGTTCTTATTATATTGCCAAGAGCGATTCTGGGGTTTACTGTCTGCCTAAAGTGTGGTAAATATTGAAGATACTTACGTGATTAGGATCCACAGCTGATCACTGACTGGTTTAATATTCTGCTCACAGAGCAGAATGTTGGAGGAGAAATATAAAAGAGGGGCCGAGAGACAATTAGTCGATATTCATGGTGCCTGTTAAACTGTACAGTGAAATATATTTACTTTGATTCATGGATTTGATAATAATGAAACATATTCTGTGATTATTAGAATACAGAAGAACAAAGTGTGACATTTTAAACTTCACTTAATAATAACTTGACATTCATTTTATATATCTACAGAGCTGAAAGTAGACTGATTATTAAAGTGATATTAATGTGATCACAGCAAAAAAAATCATTAGGAGCTAACAATAATTAACAAAATAAGCAATATGATTATTTGCACTAATTCTTGTATTGAAAATCCAGCCTTGTTTAATGTTTCTAAAATACTACGCTAGTCATTGTAATTCAAGAATACAGTAACAATGATGTCAATTAAAAAGAAGACTTTAATTTTAGCTTCACTGTGATAATGGACCAATGCAATAATTGGATGACTGCACTGTAAACTGTAAAGATATATAATATCGGCTCTGAGAAAAATAATTTGGTTTACAAGGTGTTCTGTACTCGGAATAATTAGAAATTAATTGTGATTATGAATTAGCCATTTAAAAGATCATTACTGTAATTGGCTAAAAATATTTACATTTTGCTAAGATAATCGGACCAAGGAGCATACAGGTTGAAAATGTGTTTATTCAACAGAATACACAAGAGAGAGTTTTCCCCAGGAACTAATTGTAAATACACAGCTCAAAGTAGCTTGAAAAATATATAGAAGCCAAATGATCATTGAATTGAAAAAGATTACATAGTTATAACTGACAGTTTAAAAGTCCAAGTATTTTGGCTACATGTTCATGTTGTTCATAGAGGCAACATGTGGATCAAAGTTAAACCTGGATGGACAGTCGGGGACAAAAGGATGCTGCTTTTTGTCATTTACATCAATGGTTTGACTGTGAATGTCGGAGGTAGGTTTGCAGATGACATCAGAATAAGTGGCAGATTTTCATGTTGGGATTCTTGTCTGTTTAACTATAATCTGTTCTGTTCTCAGTGTAAGAGGCTCTTCTTGTGCATGATGGGCTGTCACTAACAGTGTAATTTACCCGAGAGTCCTGGGATCAGGTTTCCTTTGCCTGCAAATCAGGCGGCCAGTAAACTATGCACCGGCTTTTCTTTGGCGCAGCAGAGATTCATTTCTCAGTGAATAAGTGTTCGATCATAAAGTTATTTCACTCAGAATGGTTTCTAGCACACACCATCCACCAGTGTATCTGGAAAGTTTTTTTTTCTGAACAATTCCAATCTCTACCTGTCGATCTGATGGTACTTGTCAGTTTTATGAGAATTCAACCCTTTGTTGCTGAGCTATTTTTGTAAATGATTCGGTAAATCTATTGCTTCACTGTGGAGTCTGAAGTCGTTATGAGCCGGTTTCACCAGTTCGCCACACTAACTTACCCCGTCTGTCTGTATTGTACTTTTTTTAGCATTATCTTATCAGCAAATTCTTTCATTAAAGTGACGAGGAGTGATTTTTTTTTTTACGTGACTTTTTTTTTCTGTTTAGCATTTTGATTTAAAACATAAGACAATGGTTTGTATTTGTGAGGGGGTGATATTGCTGTGTGCAACAGCCTGTCATTTATGGGATTACGTTCCCTAGAACACAGTGTTCTTTTGTCTCCAAATTACACATGATGTTACTGGAGCACCTGGAAAAAGGATGTGTTCATTGCAGTGTGAATTCCATCAATGTACTTTGTAGAACCTTCTGAAGCCAGAGATACACAAATGTGTGTAGATTTGTTTTCCACACTTAAGGAAGCAATCATTAGCATTTGAGTGATTGTAACACAGGGGCACCAGACTCATTCTTGCAACTGGAGATTATAATGAGGTGCGACTGAGTAGGCTAAATCTGGATATCCTGTATTGCATGTGAATAAAGAGGTGTTCTGTTTGCACTGTATGTTATTACCAAAGACAGTGACAGGATACATGTTGGCAGCTATCTTTGCTGATAGGAATGTAACGTTATGGATCAGTCTGAAAGTGGTAGAACAGCCTGAGTGCCTGAGATAAGCAGAAATATCTTCACTCAAATACCTGTGAATCTGTGATCATGTCCACCTCAAGAAGTGAATCTGACCACATTCCAAAAAATGGTTTGCAATGTTTGTGATGCTAAGGGGATCAAAACACGTTGCAAAAACTGGATGAGTGCTGAGAAGTCAACAGTGATGTGACTCACATGAAGTGTGGATGCTGGCAAATTGAAACAAAACAGAAAATGCTGCAGAAACCTCGCCAATCTGGCAGCACATGTGGAGAGAGAAACAGAGTTCAGGTTTCAGGTCTGATGTGATTCTCCTTTGGAACAAACAATGTTAAACTGCAGGATAATAAAATGTGAGGCTGGATGAACACAGCAGGCCCAGCAGCATCTCAGGAGCACAAAAGCTGACGTTTTGGGCCTAGACCCTTCATCAGAGAGGGTCTAGGCCCAAAACGTCAGCTTTTGTGCTCCTGAGATGCTGCTGGGCCTGCTGTGTTCATCCAGCCTCACATTTTATTATCTTGGATTCTCCAAATCTGCAGTTCCCATTATCAATGTTAAACTGCAAGTCAGGCTCCAGGTGTGAAATAATGTAAATCTGACTCAGTCTCTGAAGAAGGGTCGAGGTCCGAACCGTCAGCCTTCCTGCTCATCTGATGCTGCTTGGCCTGCTGTGTTCATCCAGGTCTACACCTTGTTATCTCTATCTCCTGAAGTTCTTTTTCAGAGAAGCAATCTTCCCGTTTGTTTGATTGTGGCACTGAGAGTGCACTACTGAAACAGAAAAGACGCTTTCTGTGTCTCGGTGATGTCTGGGTATAGTGTCTGTTGTTCATTGCTGAGACTGGACGGGAGTTCTG
The DNA here is from genome assembly GCF_030684315.1 of Stegostoma tigrinum. Taxonomy (NCBI): domain Eukaryota; kingdom Metazoa; phylum Chordata; class Chondrichthyes; order Orectolobiformes; family Stegostomatidae; genus Stegostoma; species Stegostoma tigrinum. Next base: position 115,548 of record NW_026728243.1, read on the forward strand.
ATACACTGGAATCTTCAATTGAAAATTCTGTTTTTTTTTTGTTGAAGATCAGGAAGGCTTTCTCCTACGCAGGGAATCAGGGCACGATCACTGATCTTCGCTGACCATGACAGGACTCAAACCTAGAGGCTATTTTTTGTGATTAACACAGTCAGATGTGCTCGACCGTACTCAAACAGTCCTGTCTTTCCCCACGCCCCAGCTTCATGATTCTGAGTAAGAGGATCTCAATGTAGACACATTCCCTATATATGGGACAAACCGGCATAGATCCACTATCCACATTTTCCCTCAGAACACATTCCTGACAAAATATTTAGTTATAGTGAAGGTTAGACTGCTTGAAGTGTCGTCACTGTTCTCACAGAAGTAATTGAACTGTGTTGTCTCGATAGTTCATTTTAATCATTTATGGATGTGCCTGTAGTTTTCATTTCAAGTGGGATCTAGAATGTATCAGTCCTTAGAGGTGTTTCTGAGGAAACATGTCACTGTTTTCAGGGAGCTCCTTGGGAAATGTATCAGTGTTTTCTCGGGGTGGGGGGGCGGTGCGGGGGGGAGAATGTCAGTGTTTATGGGGACGATCAAAATGTGCCTGTGGAAAGGTGTCAGTGTTTATTGAGAACCTCCGGTGAGTGTATGATTATTTACAGAGTGTCTGTGGGGAATGAGTATCGGATTCTGGTTTGCAGAACTTTCCTGATGTCTAAGCGGCTCCCAAACCTGTGATTCTGAACACTAGATTTATTTATGGGGATGTGAATGAGGAGACTTTAGACAAGTATTTAAGGGCAAAGGAATCTCTCTTTATTTAGTAGCATAAAGGTAATTAGAATTTAAGAAATGGGTATCTCAGTAAATTCTATGAAGTTAATACAATACACTATGGAAAGAGACCACCACTATTAGACATTATTTACTGACACACAGAAAACAAGCATTTACACTGTCTGCCTGAATTGCTCCCAATAGGGTCCCAATGCACTGCCACCGATGTTGGAATTTGGGATCTCAGGGTTTCTGCTCCCATCCCAGAATGTGATTTTTCAAGTCCCAGTGGTCCCTCTGGATTACCACACCTAGAGCCTGGATGAAGACTTGGGACTGTGTGGGTTTGTACGTTTGGGTTGAGTCGGCTGATGCGCAAAGGTGTGTTTTGGTGAGTAGCCATTTCTGTTCACCTTTTGGGTTCTCACCTCAGGTTGTGACTGAGGACTCGTGGCTTCGGTGAAGTCAATGATTGCTTGTGCTGGTCAGTGTCTGGTTTGGATGGCCTGGGTCAGGTTTTTGCTGATGGTGTTCTCAGTTCAGAAAGTTTGGATCCCGTGTTCGGAAGCTCTTTGTTCAGTTTCCTCCTCCCATAAGATCGGGGCTGGCAGTTATACTGACTGAGAGTCCCATTAACTTCACACCAGATTTGTAGTTTTCACTCTGCTCTTGATGTTCTTTTCTGAGGTTAATTAGCTTTCCGATGGTTAGAGCGTGTGTGAATGGATTGGAATGTCAAGTATCTCTGTAGGCTCCGTACTATCTGTGCTGCATAGCCCGAGGTGTAAAAGCTGTCTTGGATCAGTTCCTTTTGGATCAGGGTCTATTGGTTTCGGTTAATTGTCCTTTAAGTGAGGAGGTGCAACATGGGATTCCAGGCCGAACAATAATTTTCTGAAGAAGGGTCTAGGCCCGAAACGTCAGTTTTCCTGCTCCTTTAATGCTGCTTGGCCTGCTGTGTTCATCCAGCTCCACACCCTGTTATCTCAATAAACCCACACAGCAATCTCCGTTCCCAGGCATGATTATTGTGTTGTGTCTTTCTCGCAGATTCAGTCCAACTGTCTCTTTGAAAAGTTTGGAAGTCTAGGATTCTGCCCAGAAACGCAGGATTGGTCGAAATGTTTTACTGTTGTCGATTTTTAAACTGGGTCCTGCTTGAATCAGCACTTGTGCAGGTTTCCCAGTGAGTGTGTCAATATTCACAGTGAGCCTGTGGTTAATGAGTCAATATCTATAGAATTTTTCCAGTGATTGTGTGGGGTGCTATTTACAGAATGATCACTTGGAACTATCTCAGTACCCCAGGGAGTTGCTGGGGAGTTTGTCCTCACTGCAGTGAGTGAAAGGTATTTAAGGTATCCTTGGGGAGTGTGACAGTATTGGCAGTGTGTCTGGGGTATTCATTCAATATATACAGTGGGTCCAGAGGGACTTTGTCATTATTTACTTGGGGGTCCCTGGTAGTGTATCACTATTTACAGCGGGGGTGTTCGGGGAGATTCTGATGTTAATACAGTATCCCTGGGGAGTGCGTCAGTATTTACAGGGAATCGTGACAGCATTTTGATGGATCCCATGCAGAGGAGATTGAGGGGTAACCCGACAGGTTTAAAAGTCCTGAGCGGTATTGATAAAGTGAATGGCAGATTGCAATTCAAGAGGGTGGGGATTTCAAGGCTGGGTCATACTTACCAGGGGAGAGGAGAAAGATTTTAATAAATGCATGGAATTTTATTTTTGTTTACACAGGGTTCATGTACGGGATGGCCTTCCGGAGGAAGTACTGGGTGCGGGTACAGTTACAGCATTTAAAAGGCAGTTGGGTAAGTACATGAATAAGAAATATTCAGAGGGGCACGTCCCACATTCCTGTGCTTGGTCACAGTTCAGTTTGGGTTTATGGTTGGCATGGACTGGTTGGACTGAAGGATCTGATTCTAGGCAATATGGTTCTGTATCTCTAAAAGCAGTATCCTCAGGGAAGTCAGGATGAGTGTGTTAATATTTACAGGGGTTCCAGAGGGGATGCATCAGTATTTACAGCATGTCCTGGGAGGATTTTCAGCATTTCCTGGGTGTTTCTGGGGAGGGCCTTAATATTTAAAGGGCATTCCTGAGAAGTGTGACGGACTTTTACAGGAAATCCCAGGAGAGTGCATCAATATTTACAACAAATCCATTGGGAGTGTGTTAACAATTTCTGGGAACCTGACTGGGAGTGTTTCAGTATCTACAGGAGGGACTGGGGAGTGAGTAATGTTGACAGGGAATTTGTGCACGATGTGTTAGTATGTTGAGGGGTCTCTGGGCAGTATATCAGTATCTGCAGCGAATCCAAAGGGAACGTGTCAATAATTACTGGGTGTTCCAGATGGAATACAACAGTCTGTACAGTGCGTCTCCAGGGAAGTCTGTCAGCATTTACAGCCGGTCTAGGGTGACTCTGGTGATAACGTGGTGTGAGGCTGGATGAACACAGCAGGCCCAGCTGCATCCGAGGAGCAGGAAAGCTTGACATTTCAGGTTGGGACCCTTCTTCTGATGTTGTTTACTTGAGTTCAGTGGGACTGTCAGTATTTACAGGCGATCTTTGTGTGCGTGTCAGTATTTTAAAAAGTGTTCCAATGTAATGAGGTAGAGTTCACAAGGAATCACCAAGAAGGGTGTCAGTTTGTAGAGGCTTCTCATAAGGAAATTGTTAGTATTTGCCAGGATTCTCACAGGGTGTATTTCACAGAATGTTGTTGACAGTGTGTCATCGTTTACATAAGATGGTGTCCATGTTTACATGGGTCCGGTGGTGGTGTGTCTGCGTAATAGGCTTCCACAGAGAGACCACAGTGAGTCTCCAGTGACTGACGGTAATTTTCAGGTGTGTCCAAGGACAGTTTCAGGAATTTGTGCCTTTGGGAGTGTGTTCATAATTATAAAGGATTTGTGGGGTAATGAGTCAGTGTGTATAGAGATTCCCCAGTGAGCGTGTTCGTATTTACACAGTGGGTGCAGGTGCAGCAGGGGTTGAAGAAGGCAAATGGTATGTTGGCCTTAATAGGGAGAGGATTCGGGGAGATCTTGCTGTATTTGTGCAGGGCCGTTGTGAGACTGTATCTGGAGTACGATGTACAGTTTTGGCTTCTGTTATCTGAAGAAGGATGTCCTGACCATAGAGGCAATGCTTACCAGACTGATACCAGGTTGGACTGACACATGAAGAGACGTTGGATTGATTAGGAGAGTATTCAATGTTTATGAAAATGAGGGTGGATCTCATGAAAATGTACAAAATTCTGACAGGTCTAGACATAATAACAGTAAGAGCAATATTCCCGATGACTAAAGAATCTGGAAGCAGGGCTTACAGTCTGAGGACACAGGATAGGCCACTTAGAACTGAAATGAGGAAAAATGTCTTTGCCAGAGATTTATTTTTCACTCATTCATGGGATGAAGACGTCTCTGGCTAGGCAGCATTTATTGCTCGTCCCTAATTGCCCAGAGGGCAGTTAAGAGTCAACCACTTTGTTGTGGCTTGGAATCACATGTAGGCCAGCACAAGTAAGGATGGCAGTGTCCTTCCCTGAAGGACATTAATGAACCTGATGGGTTTTGTCAATAATCAACACTGGATTCATGGTCATCATTAAACCCCAAATTCCAGGTATTTGTTGAATTCAAATTCCACCCTGTGCCATGGTGGGATTTGAATCCAGGTCCCCAGAACCTATATTCACCAGAATATTATCTGGCTCTGTTGTTTAATAGTTCAGTAATAATGCCACTGGGCCATTGCCTCTGTGTCTGTGGAATTCACTGCCACAGAAAGTGGTTGAGGCCAAACCATTCAATGTTTCCAAGAAGAAGTTTAATCGAATTACGGGAATAAAGAGAGCACATGATATTAGGGAGTCAGCTGGATCAGAGGCCCGAGTTCGAGAACCAGCCATGGTCATAGTTATTGGTAGCACAAGTTTGAGTGGGCAGATATCTTCTACTTTTACTCCTTATTCATATTTATGTTCTTACGTATGTTAAGGGGCCCCAGTGAGCAGGCCAGGATGTTAAAGGGACCATGGGGAATGTGTTAGTATTTACGGTGGGGTCCCATGGTGTCCTGGGGATTGCATCAGTTTTTACTGTGGGTCTCAGCGAGTGTGTTGGTGTTTCCAGTGGGTTCCAGGGGTCCTGGGGATTGCATCAGTATTTATGGCGGGTCCCAGGGGAAGCATCGGTCTTTCATGGGTATGTACAGAGTGTAGCACCATACTGGATGAACTGAAGCTGCTTCCACTTTTACAAGGGTCTCAGCTCGTGGTAGGCGGGTGTAGTGTGTGACTTTAAAAAGGTTATTTTGTCATTTATTTTTTGAAGATTGCTTGTAAAGGCAGAAGTGGGAAGTGTTTCAGGGGTTTTAGGAGGCCTTTAGGTTTTTTGTTTTAAAAGAAACTTAACAATGAAAGAGGAGTGGCCAGTTCAGGCTCTCTAGTTATATTTCAGCTGGAGCAGCCATGAGGTTTGTGCGTCCAGAAGGTTTGCAAGCTTCAGTAAATAATTCCTAACTGGCTTTCTCGGAAATCTCTCTCTGGATGTTGTTCCCTTCTGCCTTTAAGAATCTGTGTTTGAAATTACCTTTTAGCCAACGGGTGTGTTTATGGGATGTGACAAGATTGGAGCAGTTAATTTGTAATAGTTACTGTATTGGGTGTGTTAGGCTTTCCGATATTTTGTTATTCTAAATTCCACTTTCTTCTGTTCATGTTTTAATTGTCGTGTTTAAATAAATTTGTTTTGCTTCAAACCAAGTGCATCATACCTGGAACACCCACATGACATCTGCCTCTTAAAATAAGAAAGTTAGGGTCGAAAGGTAAGTGTGGAGTTGGAAGAACACAGCAGGCCAGGCAACATCAGAGGAGCAGAAAAGTTGGCATTTCAGGTTGGAATAATGGGAACTGCAAATGCTGGAGAATCCAAGATAACCAAGTGTGGGGCTGGATGAACATAGCAGGCCAAGCAGCATCTTAGGAGCACAAAAGCTGACGTTTTGGGCCTCGACCCTTCATCAGAAATGGCCCCTTTTCTGATGAAGTTTCTCGGCCTGAAACGTCAGCTTTTGTGCTCCTAAGATGCTGCTTGGCCTGCTATGTTCATCCAGCCCCACACTTGGTTATCCTTCTGACTATCTCAAAATTAGGGTTTCGGCTCCTTTGTTAAAATCTTGTGAGGAAATTCCCGCCTGGCCCATAACAGATTGGGCGCTCTTGCCACAATAATTCTACAATTCCACTTTGGGTTTCGGGTTAATTGACTCCAGGGTGGTGAGTGGTTGTTGTCAGTGTCTTTTGGTTCGGGTGTTGCATTCCCTTGGTTTAAACAGGGGGTGCCTTGTGTAGGAATGGCTCTTTCAGTCATCACTCAGATTTCTGGGGGTGGAAGCAGTGACTTTGGGGTCTTTGCAAAAAGTGACCACGGCAAAGCTGTTGGAATTGGCAGACAGGCTGGAGTTGGGGTTACCCTCGTCTGTGAGGAAAGGGAAGGGACTGACAACACTCTTTGGAAATGGCTAGGATTCAGTTGCAGATGAAGCAGCTTGGACAGGAAAAAGAACTCAAACAGCCTGGATTCTGGTTAAAAGCAGAGGAAGGAGGAAAGAAAAGAATCACCCTAGCAGATAATGTGGATAGTCAAAATCTCTTTCTCCAGTGAAAAAAATGTCAAATACTTGGGTGCCCGGCATGGAGGAAATTTCAAATGAGATCTGTGGGGCGCATGAATGAAGTTGTGTGGGATTGAGACAAATGCAATAAACAGGCAGAGGATCGAGGGATATGGACAATGTGCAGGCAGATGGCATTAGTTTAGAATAACATTGTGGTAGGCACAGCCGTGGTAGCCTGAAGGGCCTGGTGCTGAGCTATACCGTTTTATTTTTAATGCCGTTGGGGAAAAGAAACACTAAGAATCTCAAATATTTCATTATATTTCTCCCTCCTTCTTCTAAATGACAATGCGACAAGCTCAGACGACTTAACCTGTCTTCGTTAGAAAATCCCTCCATTCCCAAGATAAGCCCAGTGAACCTTATCTGGCCTGTCGCTAATTCAAGGATATCTTTCCAAAGGGCTGTCATACTGTTCATAATATTCTTGGTATAGTTTGACACAACTTATTTATTTTAGCAAGGACTCCCTATTTTTAAACTTCATTCCCTTTTTAATAATTGTCAGAATTTGATTTGCCTTCTCTATGACCTGCTGAACCTGTAAGCGCCCTTTTTCAGATTGATACTTATAAATTCCCGAAAAGCTTTGTGCAGTCAGTCTGAAGCCAACACTGAGCCTGACAGTAAGTTAGAAATGTACTGGACTGTATTTGTAAAGAATATGACAATAAACAATAATTGCACCCTTTGAAACAACAGAAGATACATGAGTTTATGAAAGGGAATTTTTTGATGATCCTGTTCGATTGCATTTTTTTAGGTGTAGCTATCAATTGCAGAATAAGTAAGGGGAGGGAGGGGATTGGCATTAGGGAGATATGGTTAACTTGAATTTTCAAAATCATTTTGACGAGTTTGAACAGGGGCTGGAGAGCATGTAGGGACTGAATAGGGCCTCTTGACGATCAACAAAGCCATTATATGTGGGATAACTAGAGATGGATACAATCCTAAACAAGTATTCCACTTCAGTATTTACTGTGTAGAAAAATATAGCACCTCAGGAACTTGGTGAAATAAATTGTGATCACAAGAAAAGAGTCCACAATTGAGAGCATGAGGTGTTAGGAGTCTTAAAATGCACAAAGGCAGATAAATCCTCAGGCCTTGATCAGGTTTATCCCAGGACATTGTGGAAGGCTAGGTAAGAAATTGTGAGCTGCTCCAGCAAGATATTTATATCATCAACAGCCATGGTGAGATGTCAGAAGACTGGAGGGTGGGTAATGTTGTTGCATCACTCAAGGGGCTGCAAGGCAAAGCCTGGAAACTACAAACCAGTGACACTGACGTCAGTGGTGGGTAGTTTGTTGGGGGAGATCCTGAGAGACTGGCTCTTCGTGCATTTGGAAAGGCAAGGATTGATTAGGGCTCGTCAGCACGGCTTTGTGTGTGGAAAATCATGGCTCAGAAAGTTGATTGATTTTGCTTTGAGGAGGTAGCCAGGAGATAGATGAAGGCAGAGTGGTACTTGGTTCTCAGCAAGTTTAGATCACATGGCGTCCTATGAAAGCTTGCCAGTTGTGTACAAGATTGGCTTGACAGTGGGTGCTGGCAGAGATTTGTTCTTCCTGGAGGCCTATGCGTGTGCCACCAGGTTCGGTTATGTTATGTGTCATTTATATTGATGATTTGAATGAGAATATAGGAGTCATGTTTAGTAAGTTTGTGGGTGACAGTAAAATTGGTGGTATCATGGACAGCGAAGGAGGTTATCTAAGAATTCAGTGAGATCATGATCTATCACGTTGATTGGATGAGGAATAGCAGATGGAGATTGAGGTGGATAAATGTGAAGTGTTGAATCTTGCAAAAACAAACCAGTGCAGAACACAAACAGCTAATGTTCAGGCCCTAGACGGTGTTGTCAAGCAGGGAGACTTAGGGGCACGGATACATAGTTCCCTGAAAGCGGTGTCACAGATAGATGGGGTGATGAAGGTGACATTTGGCATGCTTGCTTTCATTGGCCAGAGCATTGGGAATAGGAGATTGGGATGTCGTGCTGTGGCTGTACAGGATATCCATGAGGTCACCATAAAAGCATTCTTAATTATCAGGAAACACTTAACTGGTTCACTTGTGTCCTTTAGTGAAGGTCATCTGACATTCTTAGCTGCTCCAGCTGACATGTGATTTCAGACCCACAGCAACATGGCTGACTCTGAGCTGTGCTGTGGCAGTTAGTGTTGGGCTATGATTGCTCGACCAGCTGGTGACATCCTCATGCCATGAATGATTTAAATAAAAGTACATATTTCCCTCCCTACCTCTACAGACACCTCCAGATCTGCAATTCCTCCTGGATTTGTAACATTGTTCAGGCCCTTGCCACTTTCCGTAACACACTCATCACCTCCAGCACCTTCAACTTTCCCTGTTCCTATCATCTCAATAAATCCCGACAATGTTTCATGTTCCTAATACATTCCTCTGCTAGTAAATCCCTTTAATACCTGCGTCCATACTTTGGTAATAAAATGTGAGGCTGGATGAACACAGCAGGCCAAGCAGCATCTCAGGAGCACAAAAGCTGACGTTTCGGGCTAGGCCCGAAATGTCAGCTTTTGTGCTCCTGAGATGCTGCTTGGCCTGCTGTGTTCATCCAGCCTCACATTTTATTATCTTGGAATTCTCCAGCATCTGCAGTTCCCATTATCTCCATACTTTGGTAGCTGTCTTTTGCTGAACAGTCTCTTTCTTCTGATTTTGTTCTTTTTTTTTGTCGTCTTCTGGGGCTCTTTCAATTGAATATATTCCTTTACACCCTGAGTGAGACACAGCTAGGAATTTCTTGCTGAGCTTTTGTCAATGGAATGCCCTTTTTGTTGGATATTTTACAATGTTCTTTCAAATGTTTCCACTGTTCATTTGCATTTCAGTTAGTTTACTCTGTCTACACTGGTCACTTCCCCTCTCAATGTCATACAGTTGGCTTTGTTTCTGTTTAATTGTTGCTTGTTCTTTGTCTGGTCACATTAAAACTTCATTATACCTTTGAATTCCACTTTTTTCATAATTTCCCTTTGGATCTCTGTGTGACATGACTCATTTATTCAGCTTCATCACACAAGAGTCGACCTGGGATAGTTCCGTCCCTAGCCAATTGCACAACATGTTATTCAAAGAAACACTGACAAAAATATTCTCCAAGCTCCTTTTCGAATGCCACCATTTTATTGCACATACTTTGAACATTCCAAAAAGTAACATTATCATGTACTTTATACTACAAGTTCCTGTCACAAACTGATGTATGGTTTCTGTGAAGCTCTGTGCTTCCTGTCCCTTTCTGCTTGTCTTCAGCCACATCACCATGCTGTTCCAATCACATTTTCTGTTTGGATTTGGACATCTCCTTTCCCCTGAACCCTGTCCCTGCATCCTCTCTGTCAGTTTAAAGCTCTCTCCACAAACATTATAACATGATTGGCCAGGACACTGGTCCCAGCACGGTTCCAGTTATTATTTATTCACTCACGAAATGTGGGTGTCTCTGGCTGGCCAACGTTTATTACCCACCCCGAGCTACCCTTGAACTGAATGGCTTGCTGTGCCATTTCAGTGGGTAGTTGTGAGTCAACCATGTTCCTGTGGGTCTGAAGTCACATGTAGGCCTGACCAAGTGAGGGTGGCAGATTTTCTCCCCTAATTACAGTCAGACTCAATCACACGTCATCATGGGAGGCCTACTTTCAGCTTTGAGATACTGTACCTTCCAAAGACGACAGAGGAAGTTCACAGTTATCAATCCAGGCCTGTGCTGTCTTTGTGAGGATCAGCCCAACAGAAGTGAAAGCAAATCTCCCACGATAGGACGGTAATGCTGTCTCTGATTTTCCTGTTCTGTGCTTTCCCTCCATGACTGTGTCTGTGTCATGTCTTGTGGACCAGTGTCTTCAATCATTCTAACTCCTATTTCTGTCACCACCTCTCCTCTCTGCAATGCCTCCATAAATTTGAAACATATTCCAATCCTGACCACCATCCTGATCTCTGTAAATTGCTTCAGTCTGTGCAATATGCCTTATCTCGGGAATCTCCTCCTCCAGTAACTGGAGTCATCGAGTTGTGAAGCATGGAAAGAGACCCTTTGGCCCAACTCGTCCATGCTGACCGGGTTTCCCAAACTGAACAAGTCACATTTGTCTGCGTTGAGCCTGCATCCTTACAAACCTTTCCTGTCTGTGTACCTGCCCCAATGTCTCTTCACTGTTGTGATTGTACTTACCTCCAACACCTCCTCTGGCACCTCGTTCCATATTTGCACGACTCTGTGTGGGAAACGTTACCCCTCGGGTCTGTTTTAAAACTTTCCACTCTCACTTCAAGCCGATACTCTGTACTTTTGGACTCCCCTACCCTGGGAGCAAAGACCTTGTCTATTCACCATTTATATGCAGTTCAGGCATTCATGAACCTCTAAAATGTCACTCCACAGCCTCTCTGCTTGAGGGTCATATCTGTGCTCGGGTTCCCACAATTTCAGCCCTGGTTTCCTCAATGTCCTCCGATACACTTCTTCAAGCTTTTCTTGACCTCCAACAGCACTCTTCTGTCGTTTGGACTCTTTTCAATGCATCGCTCTTTATTTCCCTGAATTTACTAGTCCTTCTGTCTAGATAAGGCAGAGGGTGGTGGGCGCCTGGAACGTGTTGCCAGCGGAGGTGGTGGACGCAGACACGTTAGCACCTTTTAAGATATATTTGGACAGGTACATGGATGGGCAGGAAGCAAATGGACACAGACCGTTAGAAAATAGATGACAGGTTAGACAGAGGATGCAGGCTTGGAGGGCCGAAGGGCCTGTTCCTGTGCTGTAGGTTTCTTTGTTTGTTTGTTTGTTTCTGCACAGTAAGTACTGATGAGAAACTGTTTAGAATCTCAAACACCTTGCTTCTCCATATCTTTTCTGGGACCTGTGCACTTTATGAATGATTTGAGTGAGTAAGTGGAAGTGTGGGTCAGTCAGTCTCTCGATGATACGAAGGTTGGTGGAGTTGTGGACAGCATCGAGGGCTGTTGGAGGTTGTAACAGGACATTGACAGGATTCAGAGCTGGAGAAAGAAGTAGCAGATGGGCTTCAATCCAGAAAAGTACAAACTGATTCATTTTTAAGGTCGAATTTGAATGCAGAGTGCAGAATGCAGGCCAAATGGCAGGATTCCTGGCAGTGTGGGGGCATAGAGGGATCTTGGGGTCCACGTCCATAGATTCCCCCAAAGTGGCTACCCAAGTTGATAAGGTTGTAAAGGTGGCATATAGAGTGTTGGCTTTAATTGAGCTTAAGAGCCGTGACGTTATGCTGCAGGTCGATAAAACTCTGGTTAGATCACACTTGGAATGTGGTGTTCAGTTCCGGTCACCTCATCAGTTGAAAGGTGTAGAAGCTTCAGAGAGGGTGCAGAAGAGAATTCGGCATTCTGCCTGGACTGGGGGCCAGGTCTCCTGAGGAAGGATTGATGGAGCTAGGGCTTTTTTCATTGGCGTGAAGAAGGATGAGAGTTGACTTGAAAGAAGTGTGCAAGATGATGAAAGGCAAGAGAGAGAATGGATAGTCAGAGACATTTTCCCAAGGCAGAAATGACTATTATGAGGGGGCATGATTTTAACGTGATTGGAGGAAGGTACAGGGGGTGATGTCAGAGGTAGATTCTTCACACAGAGTGTGGTGGGCGTGTACAATGCGCTGTTGGCAATGGTCGTGGAGTCAGATAATTTAGAGACTGTTCGGCAACTCTTGGATAGACACATGGAGGATTGTAAAATGAAACGTATGCAGGGTAGATTGATCTTAGTTGGATAACAGGTTGGCACAACATTGTTATCTCGTGTCCTGTTTTTGCCCTCCGGATTTCCTTCATAAAGTGTATTTCTAAACTTACATACTCCTCAAGGGATGCGTTGATCCAGTTGTGTCCCCTCTTTCTTGACCAGAGCGCCTCTATCACCAGTCATCCAGTGTTTCCTATTACTGTCAGCATTGCCCATCACACGAACAAGAACATGCTGGCCCTGATCTCTCGTTTTATCTCACTTTTTAAACGCTTCCAACTTGCCAGATGTCCTTTTTATCTGTCAACAGCCTCCCCAATCATCTTCTGAAAATTCCTATCAAATACCATTAAGATTGGTCTAACCCCAGCTTATAACTTTAACTTGTGAACCAGACCAATCGTTTTCCATAGCTATTTTCAAATTGATAAAATTGTGGTCAGTTTCCAAAGTGTTTCCCTAATAACACCACAGTCCTTGCCCGACCGTGTTTCACACGTGCAGGTCAGGTTTGGTCCCTTCTCCAATCGGGCCATCTCCATATTGTTTGAGAGAGTTTTCTTGAACACACTTAACAAATTCCTCCCATCGAAGCGCTTCACACTTTGGCAGTACCAGTCTAGGTCTGGAAAATTCAGAATCCCTGACCATTTCACCCTTATTATTCTCAGAATTATCTAAGATCTCTCAATATATTTGCTCCTCAATTTCTCACCGACTGTTGGGGGCCTGTAGGACAATTGCACCAAAGTGATCACCCGTTCTAATTTTTCTGTTTTGCTAGTATAACTGCACTGGGCAAACCCTAGAAATATTCTCTAAGCACAGCCATCATGTTTTCCTGATTCCTCCTATCTTGTCTCCTCTTCTATCCTTCCTGTAGCGCCTGCCCCCTGCAGCATTGAGCTGCTTGTCCTTTCTTTCCCTCAGCTGTGTTTCTGTAAGATGTTTGATATCCCAGTCATATGCCCCCATCCATGCCCTTAGTTGATCTGCCTTGCCTGTCAGGTCCATTGTGTTGATCTAAATGCAGTTTAATTCATCAATTTTCCCTCATATCCTGCCCTGCTCTTCCCTACCTTGTCTATTTAAATTGTTTTGCTGAACTTCTGTGCCAGCCTCTCTTTTGCCTCACTGCTCTTTAGGCTCCCACACCCCTGACAGGCTGGTTTAAATACTTTCAATGCCTCAAACTATTCACCTTGCCAGAACATGTGATCCCCGCACCCCGTACAGGTGCTTTCACCCCCTGCCCCGACACCGTCTCTGTGCTGACACCTTCAGTGATCTCTGGACTTTTGTGCCAAGGTCCTTTTTTTGTTTTTTCAGTATTCTGTGTGTACCTACTGCCCATTATGTATGTCCTTCACTGAGCATACCTCCCACAGTGTATTACCTCATGCTTCTTAGAAGTAATGTCCATCCACCATTACTGTGCTCAGTTTATCAGTTGATCAATATCAGACTGTAGTGAGAGACCATTCACCTCACTATGGACAACACCCCCAACTTTTGTCTGAACACGTTCTAGATCCTCAGCATCCTAACTGAAATCCACAGCTACAACATGTTTCTCCTTTGTGAGCACAGATGAGAAGTGTTCATTCAAGACCTCACTTACTTCTGACTCTATGGCAATTTGCCCCTTTGGTTTCTAACAGGCTCCACTCTCCTTGGTAATTCTCTTACTCTAAGTATACATATAAAACACCTTGTGGCTTTTCTCCTGAACAGTACCTGCCAAAGACATTTCATGGCCATAGTTTGCTCTCCAATTTTAAGGACCTCCTTTTGTAAACTATAATTTTGAAGGGCTTTACCCTTTTTCGTTGTGCTATATTTTCTTTATGAAACTCATGATATTGCTGCCTTTGTCGTTCATGCTCATTCATCCTCAAGTCATTCATTCATGGAACACAGTGATCCTGGATTCTCATTGTATCTCTTGAAAATAGTCTCACTTTCCAAAATAGAATCACTGCAAGCAGTTCCTCCCCCAGTCTATACGTGCCAGCTCCTGCCTCGTGTGTGATAATGTCGAGTGATAGAAGTGGTGTAATGATAGGTTGTTTTCCTCAAATTTAGACACTTCTGCACTATCCTTTTCGCTTTCCATAATGACATTCAAACTTGGAGTTATTATCTCTATCCCCAAAAAATTGGAGGTAGGAGGAAACTTTGTTTGACTTTTCAGATCCATTTTAACAGAGTCCCACTGAAGAACCAAATCAGCATATTTGACCACATGGACTTGGAAGTGATGTGCTGGCATGCGTTGAGAATTGTTTACCAGACAGAAAAGCACATGCTAATGAATTGTTGATTTGTGAATTTGCAGGTTGTACTTTGTGAATTTGAGGAAGGATTCATGTTTCGGTTCCAGCTATTCGTAATCGCTCGATCAATGAGATGTACAGATCAAAACTAATGTTTCTGTGTTTATTGATGGCCAAACCATAGATGGGATTGTGAGCTGTGCAGAGAATGCAAAGGGGATGAAGGGAGACATGAATTGTCTGAGTTTTGGCACACATTCATGCATGTGATGTGGACATACGTGGCTTGGCCAACATTTACTTCCCATCTCTAATTGCCTGGAGAAGGTGGTGGTGCTTCTGAGCAATGTTAACTTTGATTTCTTTTCACATGTTGAGCTTTTCCAGCAACTTCTGTTTTTATTTGTGAGCTGCCTTGATTGACCCACTGCAATCCGTTGGCAGTGCAGACAGCCACAGGCGCTGGGAGGAAGGAGCATGGCTTGGAGGAGCACTTGGAAATACTGCTCATGTCGTACACCTGTTGTTTTTCTTCCAGGCTGTTTGTGGTCTTGTGAAAAGCTGCAGCTGCTGAACCTTGTAGCTTGTAGCCACTGCTGTCACAGTGTGTTACGCGTGAAGTGAGTAAATATCATTCCAAACATGAGGCTGCTTTGTGCTGGTTAGTGTCAAGCTCAGTGAGTATTGTTGGAGCTGCATTCACCCAGGCAGGAGGAGAATATTCTTTGACATTGATGACCTGTGCAATGTAGATGGGCAGCATACATTCTATGAAATGTTGTTGTTTCTAAAATTCCTTTTCGTTGCAAAATATCAGTCCTGTGTTTGGGAAGATTTATTTTATCCTGTGAATGATGAATGGCCAGTTCTGTACACGGAGCAGTCTGTTATTTTCTTGTTGATTGTGAGTGCCCAGGTCTCTGCTTGTTCGGTTGTGATTGTTTTCATTCTGTGGACTGCCAGCGGTTGTTCAAGTGTGAAGTGTTACTTTTTTTTGATAGAAGTATTTGGAGAGCAAACAGTTCATTTCCTAGCAGAACAAGTTTTTTTTAGTGCTGTACACTGATTTTTCGCTCTTGTGTGTCTGCAGACTGCATATGGTCAGTCCTGCGAGAGGACTTGTTTCCAACCTGTGGGCTGCCATTGGTCAGTCCTGTGTTGTAAACTGCTATTGTGTGTATCCGAGCCTTTGGCATTGATACTTAACTCGTCATTGTCTACAGGAATAGTGCCAGATGACTGGAGGATAGCAAATGTGGTTCCCCAGTTCAAGAAGGGGAGTCGAGACAACCCTGGTAATTATAGACCAGTGAGCCTCACCTCAGTTGTTGGTAAAGTGTTGGAAAAGGTTATAAGGGATATGATTTATAATCATCTAGAAAAGAATAAATTGATTAGGGATAGTCAGCACGGTTTTGTGAAGGGAAGGTCGTGCCTCACAAACCTTATTGAGTTCTTTTGAGAAGGTGACCCAACAGCTAGATGAGAGTAAACCGGTTGATGTGGTGTAAATGGCTTTCAGCAAGGCGTTCGATAAGGTTCCCCACAATAGGCTATTGTACAAAATGCGGAGGAATGGAATTGTGGGAGATATCGCAGTTTGGATCAGAAATTGGCTTGCTGAAAGAAGCCAGAGGGTGGTAGTTGATGGGAAATGTTCATCCTGGAGACCAGTTACTAGTGGTGTACCTCAAGGGTCGGTGTTGGGTCCACTGCTGTTTGTCATTTTTATAAATGACCTGGATTAGGGCGTAGAAGGATGGGTTCGTAAATTTGCAGACAACACTAAGGTCGGTGGAGTTGTGGATAGTGACGAAGGATGCTGCAGGTTGCAGAGAGACATAGATAAGTGGCAGAGCTTGGCTGAGAGGTGGCAAATGGACTTTAATGCAGACAAATGTGAGGTGATGTACTTTGGTAGGAGTAACCGGAAGGCAAAGTACAGGGCTAATGGTAAGATTCAGAGTAGTGTAGATGAGCAGAGAGATCTCGGTGTCCATGTGCACAGATCCTTGAAAGTTGCCACCCAGGTTGACAGGGCTGTTAAGAAGGCATACAGTGTTTTAGCTTTTATTAATAGGGGGATCGAGTTCCGGAACCAAGAGGTTATGGTGAAGCTGTACAAAACTTTGGTGCGGCCGCACTTGGAGTATTGTGTACAGTTCTGGTCATCGCATTATAAGAAGGATGTGAAAGCTTTGGAAAGGGTGCAGAGGAGATTTCCTAGGATGTTGCCTGGTCTGGAGGGAAGGTCTTACGGGGAAAGGCTGAGGGACTTGAGGCTGTTTTCATTATAGAGAAGAAGGTTGAGAGGTGACCTAATTGAAACATAAAATAATCGGAGGGTTAGATAGCGTGAATAGGGAGAGCATTTTTCCTAGGATGGTGGTGGCGAGCACGAGGAGGCATAGCTTTAAATTGAGGGGTAAAAGATATCGGACAGATGCCAGAGGTAGTTTCTTATCTCAGAGTAGTAAGGGAATGGAACGCTTTGCCTACAATGGTAGTACATTCGCCAACTTTCGGTACATTTAAGTCGTCATTGGATAAGCATATGGACGTACATGGAATAGTGTAAGTTAGATGGGCTTGAGATCGGTATGACAGGTCGGCACAACATCGAGGTCCGAAGGGCCTGTACTGTGCTGTTATGTTCTATACAACTGCACCGAGGCCGGTATGCCATTACTAAGTCACCCTTTATTCACTCCTGCACAGAACTTTGCCTGTGCCCAGCCAGCTCTCAGTCATTCTCCAGCACTCAGGAGATTATAAAAGTGCTGGTTTCTTTTTGCTATCTTTTTTCTTTTTTTTAATTTCTTTTTTCCTTCTTTGTTTGTTTTCCCCAACACTGCAGAAGTGTGGAGTGGATTCACACCAACAAATTGTGTTTCACTAATTGTGTCTAGGGTTTGGGTTTAATCCCTGGATTTTGAATGGTTAGGTGGATCAATTGAGCTGGTTCTCAACCGGTGACCTGAGAATGGTCAATACTGTCTGGGAAGCTTTTATTTATCTTGCGGACTGTAAGCAGGTAGTTTTGTGTATGGCATTGGTTAATCCTACACATTGTAAATGGTCAGTTCTGCCTGTAGAGCTTGATTTTATTCTGTGGACTGTGGTCATTTCTGTTTGAAGGCTGCAATTGACCTTGTGGACTCTGGTCAGTTGTGTGTGCAGAGCTGGTTTTAATTTCTCTGCGGGGAACTGAGTTTATTCTTTGTTTTTTTTAATGGCTAGACATGTCTCTGTGTGTGTGCATCTGTATGTCTCTCATTTCTGAAGAGCTCAATTCTCTACACAGATGCTGCCAACCTACGTACTTTGTGCACCAACTTCTGTTCTGTTTCAGATCTTCAGATTTCACAGTTCTTTGTTTAATTTTAAAGCTTTAATTTCACCTGTTAGGGTATAGGGCATACAACAGTCATGAACCAGAACAGGTCCTTCAGCCTATCATTTCTGCGATGACCATGATACTATTTGAAAATAATGCTATCTGGCTGCACATAATCCATATTCCGCTCTTCCCTGCCCATTGATGTATCTGTCCAAATGTCTCTTAAACATTACTCTCATCTCTGCTTTGACCAAATACCCTGGCAATCTGTTCCAGGCACTTACTCACCTCTATAAAAACTCTCATGTCTGCTTTAAACTTTCCCCTCTCAGCCTAAACTTATGACCGTTGTATTTGATATTTTTCACCTGAGGGAAAAGACTCCGATTATTCACTATCCTTGCTTCTCAGTTTTATATATTTCGACAAGTTGCCCGCTCAGCCACTGACCCTCAAGCAGAAACAATCCAAGTCTATCCACCCTGTTCTTTCCGCTCATACACTCTCACCCATTTAACATCTCGTTCAGCTCTTCTTCCCTCCTCTTTAAATCCTCCCCATCCTTTCACGCCTGCGTCTCGGTAATTCTGTGTGGACTGCTGGTTCATATGTTGTGAATTACAAATTGTGCATGATCTGTGGGGAGCTTTTATTTATCCTGTGGACTTCAAATGGCCGATTTTTATGATCTAATTTTCATCAAATGAATTGTAAATAGTCAGTGTTGTGTGGAGAGCAGGTTTTATGCTGTGGAGTTTGGAGTAGTAAGATCACACACAACTGTCATGAATGTGGAGCTGATCTTTATTGTGATTATTCATACGTGTGTCTTTGTGTGCTCGGTGAATGTTCCATTTTTGCATATATGTTGGCACCTCCTCCTCAAATAACAAACACACCCTCATTACTGTGACTTCATCCAGTCCCCACAGCATTCCTTATGTCTGTAAATGACAGAAGCCCTAACATCATCCTGTTGTGACATCTCCTCACAATATCGAACCTGTTTCATCGCCACCTGCCCTGTTGGCCTCTGGTATATCTCATACCGCTTTGACAGTTTCCATTTTTGAAGCCTGTTATGGATTACACAACGTGCTTTGCAGTTGTAATGGTCTCCATGTTCTGTAACACTCCATATCACCTCAACCAACTCCATTATGGGGTCGGCCACAGTCTAGTGATAATACCACTGGGCTGTTCATCCAGAGACATAGATAATGTTCTGGGGACCTGGGCAGATTGTGGAATTAGAATTCAATAAAAATAATCATGAATGGTATGTCCGTTGTTGATCATCTTTTTGTAAAAGAAAAAGTAATCTCAACTCAATGACGAATGCCCTTTGGGGAACAGCATCTGAACAGGCCTGGCCGACATGTGACTGCAGATCCATAACAAAATGGCTGACTCTTAACTCAAAAGTGCAATAGGCACTGAATACTGGCCCATCCAGTGATAGCCGAGTCCCAGGAATGAAGAAATAAAAGGGTGTATTTCCCTCCACAACCTTTGCAAACAGTGCAGCAATTCGTACTAGGTTTGTGACATTGTTCAGGCCAATGCCACACTCTGCAACGCTCTCACTACCTTCAACACTCCTTGATCCTGTCATCTCATGGAACCCCAACAATGATTCCACTTCCTACCATGTTCCTCCTGCGAAGAGACCCCTTACAATCTGTTTAACACCGACTTCTATACTTTGGTAGTCTGCTGTCATTTTTTGAACCACATTGTTCCTCTTCAGAATTTTAGGGTATTTTTTGGTTGTCTTCTCAGCCTGTATTAATTGCATCTGATCATTTACTCCGAGTGACATGCACATAGGAATTTCTTGCTGAGATTTTGCCTGTTTCAGTGGAATATCTTTTTAATATTTTACACTGTTCCTTCAAATGTGTTTCTGTGTTCATTTGCGGCCATACATGACAGTCTCTTTACACTGTTTAACTTGGCCGGTTCTCTCCCCCCCCCCCCCCCCCCCCCACCCGCCACAAAACTCATGTAATTGGCCTTGTTTCTTTTTGTTTGTAATTTGTATGATCACTTCAAAACTTCATACTTCCTTTGAATTCCACTTTTTCACTATTTCCCTGAGGATCTCTCGGTGTGACATTACTCATTTGCTCAACTTCATGATACAGCGGACGATCTGGGACAGCTACGTCCCTAGCCTGTTGCACAACGTGTTATTCAAAGGAACGCTGACACAAACAATCTCCGAGCTCCCCTTCGAATGACACTATCTTACTGCATATACTTGCCCTTCCCAAAAGGAACATTGTGAGGTACATTTTACCAACATTCCCCAACACATACCAATTCACAAATGTACAGTTTTGTTGCTTCCTATCCCGATCTGCTTGTCTTCACCAACATCACCGTGCTGCTGTAATTCTTCAGCTTTTGCTTTGGTCTGGGAATCTCCTTTCACCTGACCCCAGTCTCAGCATCCTCTCTGTCAGTTTACAGGCCTGTCCATAAATCTGCCGACTTGATTGACCAGGACAGTGGTTCCAGTTATTATTTATTCACTCATGAGATGTGCGTGTCTCTGCCTGGAGAGCACTTATTACACAGCCTAAACTGCTTTGAACTGAATGAAATGGCACAGCAAGCCAGAAGGTAGTTGAGAATCTGCCACATCCCTGTGGGTCTGACCTGACCAAGTGAGAATGGCAGACTTCTTTCCCTAATTACTGAGCCAAACTCGTTCACTACTGTCATGGGAGGCCTACTTTAAGCATTTTTGTAGTATGCCTTCCAAAGATAGCATAGGAAGTTCAGTTATCATTGCAGGCCTGTGCTGTCTTTGTGAGGATCAACATAAAAGTGAAAGCAAATTTCCAACAAGAGGGCGGTAATGCTGCCTCTGATCTTTCTGCTCTGTGTTCCTCCTCTATGACTGTGTCTATGTGGTCAAATGTAGACTCTTGTGGACCAGAGTCTTCAACTGTACCAACTCCACTAACTGCTCCTATTTCTGTGACCACCTCCCCGCTCGACAGTCCCTCCATACATTTGAAATATACTCCAATCCTGACTACTATCCCTATCTCTATAACTTGCTTCAATGTCTGCAACTTGTCTCGTCTTAGTCGTCTCTTTCTCCAGTAATTGGAGTCATAGAATTTTGCAGCACAGAAACAGACTATGTGACCCAATTCATCCATAAGTGCCAGGTTTCCTGAATGGAATAAGTCACATTTGCCTGAGTTTGGCCCATATCCTTTCAAAACTTTGCTGTCTATGTACCTGCCCCATTATCTTTTCAATGTTGTAGCTTTCTCTGGCAGCTCGTTCCATATATGCACCATTCACTGTGTGGCAAATGTTACCCCTCATGTCTCCTTAAACCTTTCCCCTCTCAACTCAAACCTATGGCCTCTAGTTTTGGGCGCCCTTACCCTGGGGGAGAGATGTTGGCTATTCATCTTATTGATGCTCCTCAGGCATTAATTAACTTGTAAATGGTCACCCCACAACCTCCTGTGCTTGAGTGAAATATCTGTGCTCGGGGTCCAACAGATTCGTCCCTGGTTCCCCAAAAGACATCAGGTACACTTGATCAAGCTTTTTAAGACATTAACATCACTGTTCTGTCGTGTAGACTCTTTTCAGGATATTACTCTTTATTTACCTGAATTTACTAGTTTGTCCCCACAGTGAGTACTGATATGAAATACTGTTTAGCGTCTCACCCATCTCCTGTGGTTGCCCATGTTGGTGGCCTCTTTGATCTGTACAAATCCCCATTTTCTGCCCAGTCGCTCTTTTGCCCTTAATATCCTTATTGAATTTCTTCGGATTCTCCTTAACCTTATCGGCCAAAGTTATCTCATACCCCATCTTTGCTCTCCCGATTTCCTTCATAAAGTTTATCCCTACACTCCCATAGTCCTCAAGGGATTCATTTGATCCAGCAGTGTCCCATTTTTCTTGATCAGAGCCTCTATATCACAAGTCATTCAGAGTTTCCTACTTCTGTCAGCATCGTCCATCACACTAACAGGAATATGCCGGCTCTGACCTCTCATTTTTGAAAGCTTCCAACTTGCCAGATGCCCCTGCAAAAAGCCTCCCCAACCGTCTTTTGAAAATTCCCGTCAAATACCATCATAATTGCTCTTGACCTACTTTATAACTTTATTTTGTGCACCAGGCCAATCTTTTTCCATTGCTGTTTTCAAACTAATAAAATTGTGATCTCTTTGCCAAAGTGCTGCCACAATACCACATCAGTCCCTTGCCCAACCTTGTTTCTCATGCGGAGGTCTGATTTTGCCCCTTCTTCAGTCGGGCTATCTAAGTATTGTTTGAGGGAGTTATTTTTAAACACACTTAACAAATTCCACCCACTGAAAGCACATAACACTGTGTGGTATCAGTCTCAATTTGGAAAATTATAATCCCCTACCATTACACCCCCATTGTTCTGATAGATAGCTCAGACCTCTGAACATATTTGCTCTTCAATTTCACACCAATTGTTGGGTTGTCCAATTATACCAAAGCAATTGCCCACTCTTATTTCTCAGTTCCACAAAAATAGTTTTGCTGGGCAAACCCCTGGAATATTCTCTCTAAACGCTGCCGTCATGTTTCTCCAATTCAAAAATACCTCTTCCCCTCCTAACTTGCCTCCCCTTCGAACCTTCCTGTGGTGTCTGTACCCTGGTACATTGAGCTGCTCGCCTTTTCTTTCCCTCAGCTGTTATTTTTCTGTAATACGTTAGCTGTCCCAATCCCATGTCCTCATCCATTCTCTGAGTTTATCTGCCTTTCCTGTCAAGTCCATTGCATGGAAATAAGTACAGTTCAATTAATCACTTTTACTTCATTTCTTGCCATGCTTTTGCCTGTCTTGTCTATTTAAATTGCTGTCTTCAACGTCTTTGCCCGTCTCTGCTGTTTCGGGTCCAACACCCCTCCTAGGCTGGATAGATCCTTTCGGGTACCTCTACTAATTCACCTTGTGAGGACGTGGCCCCAGTTCATGTGTCTTCACCACCCTGTCACGCTGTGTACCAAGGTCCTTTTTGTTTCTCAGTACTCTGCCTGTACCTACTGTTCATTATGTATGTCCTTCACTTGCCATACCTCGCACAGTGTATTATTTCAAACTTATTAGAAATAAGTTCCATCTGCCATTGCGCTGCTCAGTTTATCAGCTGATCAATATCAGACGTTTGTCTGAGACCATCCACCTCACGATGGACAGCGCGTCCAACTTTTGTCATCTACAGCCCTACTGATGATACCATCTACTTTCACAACAAAGACATTAATGTACAGAATAAACAGTAGTGGGCCTTGCAGCGATCCCTGCAGTCTGCTGATGGTCAAAGGCTGTCAATCACAAAAAAATACTCTCCACCAGTGTAGGATCTATTTTTGCCGACTTGTCTCAATCTCATGGGTTCCTACCTTTTGAATCAGCCTTCCATGTGAAACATTGTCAAAGGCTTCACTGATTTTCATTCAAACCATTCCATTTGCACTGACCTCATCAATATTTTTCGGCAAAATTTGAAAGAACTCAACTGAATTCATCAGACAGGATCTCTCTTGAAGAAATCTCTGCTGATGAGCCCAATGATTCCTTCCTTTGCAAGTGTTGATTTGTCCTTTCCCTCAGAATTTCTTCCAGTAATTTTGTTGCGACCGATGTCAGGCTATCTTTTCTGCAATTACTTGGCCAATCTTTGCTCCCCTTCTTGAACAAATTAAACACATTAACTATCCTCCAGTCATTCAGCACGACACTGGTGGCCACTAAGCGATTAAATATATCTGCAAGGCCTCTGCAATCTCCTTTCTTGCCTCTTATAGTAGCCTGGGATAAATTTTAATGGGCGCTGGTAATTTATCCACCAGTATGCTTGAAAAGCATTTAATTCTTGCTCCTTATTAATTGGAACATGTTGGAGATCCTCACCATCCTGAGCCACAACAATGCCACCTGAAGGCGGCAGGGACAGTACCTCATATTTTGCTTGGGAGCCCCGCAGCCCAATGGTCTCAGTGTGGACTTTGCAAGCTTAAAAATCTCCCCACCTCTGACCTCATCCCAAAACCAGCGAAGCTTGTCCCCTCTTCCTTGACCTCTCCGTCCCTTCTCCCAACTTCCTGCTCCTCCAACCTCACTGACCACTCCCCACTCCCACCTCCTACCTACCAGCCACATCCACGCCTCTGTGACCTGTCGATCTTCCCACAACTGACCGTCCCCATCCCAACTCCCTGCCGACACTCACCTTGACTGGCTCCAGATCTGCCTCCATGGCCTGTCCATCTCCTCTCCACTAATCTGCTTTTTTAGCCATCCACCACCACCACCTCCCCCCAATTTATTTCAGAATCCCATTCCTCTTCCCCCCCCCCCCCTTTTTCTGAAGAAGGTTCCAGACTCGAAACGCCAGCTTTCCTGTTCCTATGATGCTCCCTGGCCTGCTGTGTTCATCGAGCCCTACACCTTGTTATTTTATCAAGCATTCTCATTGTATCACTTTATAACAGTTCCACTTTCCGAATATAGACTCAAATGCAAGTAGTTCCTCCCCACATCTATATGTGCCAGGTCCTGTCTAATGAAAGTGATAATGCCTAATGGTAGAGGTAATCTAATAATAAGCTGCATTCCTCAAATTTAGACACTTAACTTCAGTACTAAATTGTCATTTTCCATTATGACATCCAAACGTAGAATTATTATATCTATCTCCTAAAAAATGATGGTAGGAGGAAACTTTATTTGCTTTTTCAGATGTATATTAAAGGTTCCCACTGGAAAAGCAAATTAATAAATTTGGACCACGTGGACTTGGAGGTGATGTGCTGGCATGTGTTGAAAATTGTTTAACAGATGGGAAAGCATGTGCTTATAATTTTGTTGATTTGTGTGTTTGCAGGCTGTACCTTTTGAGTTAGAGGAAGGATTCATGTTTGGGCTCCAGCTATTCACAGTATCTATCAATCAGTTCGACGCACAGATCAAATAAAATTTTTCCATGTTTGTTAATGGCATAAACATAGATGGGATTGTGAGTTGCATAGAGAATACAAAGATGTTGAAGGGACATGAATTGTCCGAGTTTCATCACATTTCTTCAGTCGCTAATGGCGTCCATTTCTGTTTTGGATCCTATTTTCTGTGTACAATGCACCATTCCATAAAACATTCCCTGTTTTTTGTAAAGCACCCCCATCCTATAAGCATCCTTACCCCTGCAAACTGCTCCAGCCCTCCTAACCTCCAACAATGAACTCATGCAGCTCCTACATCTCTGTCTTGATGTGAACTCCTCTTAGTTCTAAGGTCCTGTCTACGTATGAAATCTCATCCACTGAGCACAGCCCTCCCAATCTTGACATCTATTGACGTCTGTGTAATCTCCTCTACTCCTGACAACCCTTCCTATTTGTATTACCACATTCAGATCATATGCTTTTTAGCTCCCTGAAACCCCTTCTTGTGATTGCAACCCTCCGTATTTATGTAAAATTCTCACGTGCACAAAATCATCCTGATCTCAGTCACCTCCATTTACCTCCGATGCTGTTCTCGGGATGTTTCAGAGATAGGAATGTTATAGAACCTGGACATGTTCCAGAGAAAGGGACATTTGCAGACATGGGAGAATAGTGCAAATGTAGGAAAAGGTGGGATCCTGCAGAATGTTAGAGATTGGGGGATGTTTATTACCTGTAGGATGGTACCAAGGTAGAAAGGGTGTGGAGTGAGAAGGAGGTTACTTTTTGTATCATGGATTTTCCTGATTGCATCATGAAATTGTAAAACAAAATGGTTTGTATCTGCAAATGCAATTGTGAGATCTTGCTGAGCTGATATTGAGGCTGATTACTTAAATGTCTGAGCACCGCCTCAGATTCCCAGGCTGGGAGATGTGAGCTGTGATGTAAATCTATTTGCCCAGTCTGTCTGTGTATCTGACACTCATCTGGTACAGCTCTAGTCAGAAAGCACTCTGCATGCGTCAGGTGATCCCCACATCGACAGGACTGGCCAGAACTCCCCTCATCAACGCATTCATTTGGACTTTTTTTTTGATGTTACTTTGAAGTAGCAGTTTTGTGAGCTACAAAGAATTGTTCTCCAATGGGACAGAATGAAAAATGTAGTCTAAAATTTTGGCAAAGATCAATAGCTCGGGTTGTGGATAAGACTGTTGACTTGCTCACCGAGCTGGCTTGTATTTGTTCAGGCGTTCTGTCAGCGTGCCTGGAGACAGCCTTTGAAGCGATGTTATTCTACTCCGCTGGGAATTTATGCTGTCCGGTCCATTATGGTGAGTACTGTCATTTTCAGTTGTGATCTGTGTGGGTTTGTAAATAGGGTCCAATTCTATATATTTGTTGATTGAAGTATGGATGGAGAATCATGCCTCCAGGAATTCCCATGCATGTCTGTGTTTGGCGTGGGCTACTGTGGCCACTTAGCCTCAGTTAAATTGACGGCCTTCATTGTCTCAATGCACAGATATTGAGGAGAATTCATTGTGCCATTTTGCTGCTAGCTGATGTTCACATATTCTGATGGCTAATTTCCTTTCGGTCTGTCCAATGCCATGTTTTATGGTAGTTGTGGCATGGTATTATGTTTTGGAATAGACAACAAGACTGGATCTAAATTTGCTCACTGAGCTGGAAGGTTCATTTTCACAAGTTTCGTCGCTTTTTTTATTTGAAAAAAATGTACTTTATTCATAAGATGTACAAAAAAAACATATTTATACACCTAGGTAATAAAATGTGAGGCTGAATGAACACAGCAGGCCCAGCAGCATCTCAGGAGCACAAAAGCTGACGTTTCGGGCCTAGATCCTTCATTAGAGAGGGGGATGGGGTGAGGATTCTGGAATAAATAGGGAGAGAGGGGGAGGCAGACCGAGATGGAGAGAAAAGAAGATAGGTGGAAAGAGTATAGGTCGGGAGGGGATAGGTCAGTCCAGGGAAGACGGACAAGTCAAGGAGGTGGGATGAGGTTAGTAGGTAGGAGATGGAGGTGCGGCTTGGGGTGGGAGGAAGGGATGGCTGAGAGGAAGAACAGGTTAGGGAGGCAGAGACAGGTTGGACTGGTTTTGGGATGCAGTGGGTGGAAGGGAAGAGCTGGGCTGGAGGTGTGGTGCAGTCGGGGGAGGGGACGAACTGGGCTGGTTTCGGGATGCGATGGGGGAAGGGGAGATTTTGAAGCTGGTGAAGTCCATATTGATACCATGAGGCTGCAGGGTTCCCAAGCGGAATATGAGTTGCTGTTCCTTCAACCTTCGGGTGGCATCATTGTGGCACTGCAGGAGGCCCATGATGGACATGTCATTATAAAGAATGGGAGGAGGAGTGGAAATGGTTTGCGACTGGGAGGTGCAGTTGTTTTTTTGCGAACTGAGCGGAGGTGTTCCGCAAAGCGGTCCCCAAGCCTCCGCTTGGTTTCCCCAATGCAGAGGAAGCCACACCGGGTGCAGTTGATGCAGTATACCACATTGGCAGATGTGCAGGTGAACCTCTGCTTAATGTGGAATGTCATCTTGGGCCCTGGGATAGGGGTGAAGGAGGAGGTGTGGGGGCAAGTGTAGCATTTCCTGCGGTTGCAGGGGAAGGTGCCGGGTGTGGTGGGGTTGGAGGGCATTGTGGAACGAACAAGGGAGTCATGGAGAGAGTGGTCTCTCAGGAAAGCAGACGGGTGGGGATGGAAAAATGTCTTGGGTGGTGGGATCGGATTGTAGATGGCGGAAGTGCCGGAGGATGATGCGTTGTATCCGGAGGTTGGTGGGGTGGTGTGTGAGAACGAGGGGGATCCTCTTTGGGCAGTTGTTGCGGGAGCGGGGTGTGAGGGATGTGTTGCGGGAGACGCGGTCAAGGGCGTTCTCGATCACTGTGGGGAAAGTTGCGGTCCTTGAAGAACTTGGACATCTGGGATGTGCGGGAGTGGAATGCCTTATCGTGGGAGCAGATGCGGCGGAGGCGGAGGAATTGGGAATAGGGGATGGAATTTTTGCAGGAGGGTGGGTGGGAGGAGGTGTATTCTAGGTAGCTGTTTTCTTGAAATGGATATCAGTTACAAGCTGGTTGCCTGAGATGGAGACTGAGAGATCCAGGAAGGTGAGGGATGTGCTGGAGATGGCCCAGGTGAACTGAAGGTTGGGGTCGAAGGTGTTGGTGAAGTGGATCAACTGTTCGAGCTTCTCTGGGGAGCAAGAGGCGGGCCGATACAGTCATCAATGTAACGGACGAAGAGGTGGGGTTTGGGGCCTGTGTAGGTGCAGAAGACGGACTGTTCCACTTAACCTACAAAGAGGCAGGCATAGCTGTGGCCCATGCGGGTGCCCATGGCCACCATATTTATACACCTACCCAGTCATGCAAGCCGCACCGGGTTACCCAGGTGGTACGTACTCCAAATAAAGGAAGAAAAAACAAAACAAAGAAGAAAAAAAACAAAGCAAAGAAAATACCCCGGCAGTCGTCACCCCGCATGGTCCCAGTTGCCCCCCTGACCAGTTGTGGAAGGCGCCAGCTGGGCACAGTTACCAGATAGGGCCCTTTTTTCTATTCTGGACGAGGGGCTTCATACGGTGGTCTTTCCCCACCGTGCCTTGGCAGCGGCTGCCCCAGGCTTTAGTGCGTCCCTCAGCACGTAGTCCTGGACCTTGGAGTGCGCCAGTCTGCAACTTTCGGTCGGGGTCAGTTCTTTCAGCTGACATACCAGCAAGTTGCAGGCAGACCAAAGAGCGTCTTTCACCACATTGATGGTCCTCCAGGCGCTGTTGATGTCGGTCTCGGTGTCCGTCCCGGGAAACAGCCCTTAGAGCACGGAGTCCCACGTCACGGAGCTGCTCGGAATGAACCTCGACAAATACCACTGCATCCCCCTACAGACCTCCTGTGCATAGGCACACTCCAGAAGGAGGTGATAGACAGTCTTGTCGCCCCCGCAGCCACCTCGAGGGCAGCGCGCAGTGGCGCAGAGATTCTGGGCATGCATTAAGGATCTCACTGGCAGATCCCCTCTCACCGCCAGCCAAACAATGTCCTTGTGCTTGTTTGAAAGTTCTGGCGATGAGGCATTCTGCCAAATGACTTTGGCAGTCTGCGTGGGGACCCACACGACGGGATCCACCCTCTCCTTTTCCCGAAGGGTCTCGAGGATACTACGTGCTGACCACTGCCTGACAGCCTTGTAGTCAAAAAGGTGTATCCTTTCAAAAATTTCTCTACGAACGACAGGTGGTAGAGGACGGTCCAACTACTTGGAGTGTTCTGCGGCAATGAGGCCATGCCCATCCTTTGCCACACCGAGGACGGACAGGTAGAACCTCAGTAAGGAGTGACACTTGGCGTTTGCGTACTGAGGATCTACGCACAGCTTGATGCAGCCGCACACAAAAGGTAGCCATCACGGTGAGGGTTCGCGTTTGGTACACCCTTTCTCCCCATTTTCCAGGTCTTTGTACATGGTGTCCCTGCGGACCCGGTCCATCCTCGACACCCAAATGAAGTGGAAGATGGCCCGGGTGACCACAGCGGCACAGGTCCAGGGAATAGGCCAGGCTTGCGCCACATACAACAGTACCAAAAGCCCCTCGCACCTGACAACCAGGTTCTTATCATTTTTGGAGAGGGACCGGAACGTCCACCTGCCCAGTTTCTGCTTCAGTTTGGTGATACAATCCTCCCAATTCTTAGTGCACGCCCCAGCTCCACCAAACCAAACACCCAGCACCTTCAGGTAGTCTGTCCCTACGGTTAAGGGGATGAAAGAGTGGTCATCCTAGTTCCTGAAGAACATGGCCTCGCTCTTACCCCGATTGACTTTGGCCGCAGATTTCCAACAACCTACTCACCGACAGACGATCGATGCAGAAGACGGTGACGTGGTCCATGTACAGGGAGGTCTTGACCTGAAGGCCTCCGCAGCCTGGGATAGTCACGTCCTTCAGGCTCACGTCCTTCCTGATGGATGCGGCGAAGGGCTCCACACAGCACACGAACAAGGCAGGAGAGAGCGGACAGCCCTGCCTGACTCCAGATCTGACGGGAAAACTGTCCGATTCCCACCTGTTGATCGAGACTGCACTAATGATGTTGGTGTAGAGCAGCCAGATCCAATTGTGGATGCCCTCCCCGAATCCCAATTTGGAGAGGACGTCCCTCATGTAAGCCTGAGAGACCCTGTCGAAGGCCTTCTCCTGGTCCAGGCTGACGAGGCAGGTGTCCACCCGCCTGTCCTGCACGTAGGCGATTGTATCTCCGATGAACGCGAGGCTCTCAGCGCTCTTCCTGCCCGGCGCAGCACAGGTTGCGTCAGGGTGAATCAGCAACTCCAGGACAGACCTGACCCGGTTGGCTATGACCTTGGCCAGGATTTTGTAGTCCACGTTCAATAGTGAAATGGGACGCCAATTCTTAATTTCTTCCCTCTCCCCCTTCCTCTTGTAAATGAGGGTGATGATGCCCTTCCTCATGGACTTGCACGTTTCCCCTGCCTGAAGCGCACAATCGTACAGCTCCAGCAGGTTCTGGCCGACCAGGTCCCACGGAGCGGAATACAGCTCCACTGGTAAGCCGTTGCTCCCGGGAGTCTTATTCCTCTCAAAGGACTTGAGGGCTCTGCTCAGCTCGTCCAGGGATAACTGCCGGTCCAGCCACTCCCGCGTGCCGCCGTCTAAGACCTCCGTGATAGATTACAGGAGCAAGTCGGAGGCTGTGCTGGCCGTGGACTTCGCGTCACGCAGTCTGGCATAGAAGGATCTGCTGATCCTCAAAATGTCAGGCCAAGACGACGTCACCGAGCCATCGGTCTCCTTCAGCCGGCTGAGCACAGAGCTCTTTGTGCACCCCCTGAAAGAAGAAACGTGAGCACATCTCGTCCTGCTCCACGGAGCGGACCCTGGACCGGAATATTAACCTGGAGGCCTCCGTGGCAAAGGGGGAGGCTTGCTGGCCCCTCACCTTGCAGACGTCCTCCGTGACATTGACCCCCATCGACTGCAGAAGGAGCGGGTTCTGCGTCCTTTTCTGGAGTCGCGACAGCTTTCCCCGCCTTTCTCTCACCTTCCGAACACCCTTGAGCACAAAGAACCTCTTGATGGTCTCCTCCACCTTATCCCACCAGTTGCCCGGACACTCAAAGAGGGGTTTCACGGTTCTCCAACCGGCGTACTCCCTCTTAAGCTCCTCAACGTTCTCTGTCGTCAACAGAGTTGTGTTGATGTTCCACGCCCCATTGCCGGCCTGCTGGTCGCCCAGTATGTGACACTCGGCTAGCAGGAGGCAGTGGTCAGAGAAGAACACCGGCTCGATGCCAGTGGACCTGACCGAGGAACGCTCGTGACACAAAGAGGAAGTCTACCCTTGAGCAGATAGACCCGTCTGTCCGCGACCAGGTGTATCTCCGCTGTGCTCCATCTGCAGGGGTGCCGAAGACGTCGGAGCTTGGCGTCCTTCACAGCAGGAATCTGGACGTGGCGTCTAGTTTACTCTCCCCACCCACTGTCCCCACGCTGGATCTTCCATCTGCATCAATGATGCAGTTGAAGTCTCCACCTAGAATGACTGGCCTAGACTTAGCCAGCAGGGGTGGAAGCTGCTGCAGGACGGCCAACCTCTCACTCTGGACCCGCTGGGGCCCTCCAGCGCGCCTTCCTCCTCGGCTTCCGGACCGTTGTCCACTCCCCTGGGTCACCTGTCGCCGCCTCCATCGACTCCGGGTTGTCGGAGGGGTGGGGCGGAGAAAGTGGAACATGCAGGGGCGCTTTGCTTGCCTCGGTTCCATCCTGTGGGGCTGGTCCCTCCTGCGCAGTAGGACAAAGGTCCTTGCATGGGCCTGGTGCATGCCTCTCCTACGGGGGCGGCGGGGACTTGCCCCGCATTGCCCCTGCTAGCGACCTGGACGTAGGTGGTCCCCCGCCGCGGTCATGGCCTGCAGATGTAGCCTGCTTCCCTACAAAGGTTGCAGCTTTTTTTCCTTTGGGCAATCCTTTGCAAGGGGTCCCTCCTCCTTGCAGTTCCATCAGATGGTGACTTTGCAGTCGGCCGCCACGTGACCTGACCTACCACAGGCATGGCAGACTTTGGGTTGCCCTGCGAAAGTCAGGTAGTCCTTGCTCCCGCCAATCGCGAAGCTGGCTGATGGATGTATGATGTTCCCGTCCATGCTCATCCTCAGCATCACCCTGACCTGCCTCTTACTTGTCCAGATCCCAAAGGGGTCCAGGATGTTGGTTAGGTCCCCTTCCACCTTCACGTACCTTCCAAGGAAGGCCAGGACATCAGCTGCTGGCACATACGGATTGTACATGTGTACAGTCACGATATGGCTCCTCGGCGCAGGCATCACAAACAGTAGGACAGCGGTCAATGCAGAGTGGGGGCCCCTCACCTCCTTTCTCCTTGAAAACCTCCAGGAAGCGCTCGCAGAGCTTGGCATTCCTGAAGGTTACATGGTTAAAAACCTCCTCCAGGGAAATCCTGCAGGCAGTAAATGTCTGCAGCAGCAAACCCACAACTGTCCAAAAGAACCCGCTTCACACAGAAGATGCAGTCCACACCTTCATCCACCTTCTTCACGGAAACATGGATGGTGTTCCGGACCCCCTGACCTGGGGCCCGAGCACTTGCTGCAGCCATCGTTGCAGGTTTGCTGCTCCCCTGAACCAGCGTTAGGCCAAAACCAGCATTAAGATGCACCGATTGTGCACCCTTGCAATCAACCTGACAACTTCCTTCCACCTCCAACACACTCGCTCTAACCTTATCTTAGTCCACAATTATAAGAACAGGTAAAAACACACCCTTGATCTTAGCCAAAAAAAGGCAAGAAGCAATGCCATTGTAATACTGGAATATCTTAGATCCCAGTTACCTTCCATATTTTCCATCAGCCTGAGTGAGTGCAAAGATTTGTAAATCACTGCTGACAGTTTTTACTGTTGTTCCTGTACTCCTGGGTTTCCGAAGCGGGGGAAACCGATAGTCAGTTTACACCAGTACTTTTTCAAGACCTTTTTCGATAAAAATCTCTTCGCAATGAGTGTAGATCATTGGAAATGTACCAATCAGATCAGGTGGGGCATGTCACTAACAAGCCTCATCAACCAGCTCCCTGCCTAGCAGAGGGTCAGTGAGATTGCAGCAACAATCGGTACAGAACCGCACACTCAGAGAATGTCCCAGCACAGAGGAAGGTGCTTCAGCCTGTCACTGTCTGCATCAGCTGTCTGTGTGGGCAACTTCACCAATCCCACCCACCATGCTCTTACCGATGCCCTATTAAATCTCTCATCATTCAACTCTCTCCTGAGTGTCACGAATGATTCTGCTTCCAGCACCCTCTCAGGCAGTGCACAGCCGGCAGGAACCACTCGCTGAAGACATTGGGTCTATCTCCCTCGATTAAATATGACGCTTTGTTGCAAAAAAGGCAAATCACCACCCCCTCCCTCCAAACCGATCCCACCCCATCTGTTTCTTTGGAATGTGCAACTGCCTGCAGTGTCAATGTGCCTGCAGTTGCTGAAAGGGTCTGATTTTGTGCTGTTCTATTTTGCACACTAAACAAACTGAACTGTTAGCAATGCAAAAAATGCCTGCCTCTTCCCAAATCAAATCAAATACTTGAAACAAATTCTAATTCTGATCAAGTAATATCACTGTCAGGAAGTACTGGGTCACAATTATAAATAGATTTTCTTAGACTAATCCATCTTATCTGGAATATATTGAACTCTGGTTCCCAAGCCACTCCAACATCCCTAACATCACTCCCATCCCTTCATGGATGGTGGATATGAAATTCAGTACATTGAATAAGTCACAAATGGTTTGGCTTCGACTCCAAACATTCCAATTACAATCTGCTAATTTAGAATTGCAAATTAAGATCCAAGAGCTGTAGAGATATAAAGGATGGAAACAGACTGAATGCTGCAACTTGTCAATTCGAACCAGATATCCAAAATAATTTTAGTTCCACTTGCCAGTATTTGTCTCATATCCCTCTGTCCCCTTCCTATTCATTTCCCAATCCTGATGCTGTTTAAGAGCTGGGATTGTACCACCTCCTCCATACATGCAGCATTCTCTACATGTAAAACTGTCCCTCAGGTCCCTTTTAAACCTTGCACCTCTCAACTTAAACCCATGCTCTCAGGTTTGGATTCCTTTCCCTAAGGAAAAGATATTGCCAATTCACCCCATCCAAGCCCCTCATGATTTTATTAACCTCTGTAAGGTCACGCGTCAGCCTATGACGTACCAGGGAATCAGTCCCGGCCTATTCAGCCTCCTCTCCCAGTAGCTCGAACCATTCAATCCATGTCCCATACTTGTAAATCTTTTTTTTCTCTGAAACCTTTCAGTTCAACAACTTCCCTGTAGCAGGGATATTATAACTGAGTGCAGTATCTGTACATCTGCATTGGAACGTCCAAACTCCGATAGTCAATACATTGATCAATAAAAGCCAGCATGCCAAATGCCTTCTTTGCCACCCTGTCTAACTGTGGCTCCGCTTTCAAGGAACTATGCATCTGCACCCCAATGTCTCTGTTTGGTGACACTCCCCAAGGCCCTACCATTAACTTATAAGTCCTGCCCTAGTTTGCCTTACGAATTCGCAACACCTCACATTTATCTAAACTAAACTCTATCTGCCACTCCTCGGCCCATTGGCCCATCTGATCAAGGTCGCGTTGTACTCTGCGATAACATTCCTCACTGTCCACAACAACATGAATTTTGGGGCCATCTGCAAACTTACTAACCATCCCTCCTATGCTTCCATCTAAATGATTTATATAAAATTATGGATAAGCAGTGTCCCAGCACTGATTCTTGTGACAAACCACAGGTCACAGGTCTCCAGTCCGATATATAACACTCTACGATCACTCTGTGCCTCCTGCCTTCAAGCCAGTCTTGGAACCAAACCACTAGCTTCCACTGTATTCCATGTGATCTAACCAGTCTACCATGAGGAACCTTTTCACACACCTTTCTGAAGTGCATCCAAACAATGTTTACCCTCTCTGCCTTCATCAATCTTCTTAGTCACCTCTGCAAAATACTCAAGTTAGTGGGACGTGATTTACATCACACCAACACCAGAGTCAGATAACTGAGAACAGCACGTGAAGCAAAATATGTACATGAGATAACAAAGCATGGAGCTGGATGAACACAGCAGGCCAAAAAGCCCACCGCCTCCACAGCCAGCAGCCCCAGAGGAGACAGCCACGCTGAACCCTGCCGAGTTTTCACCGTCACCCCTAGACCTCCCACTGACTGAGGTCAAATGGTCAGTCCTCAGTCAGGGACTCACCTTTATCCCCCTCTACACACACATCAACGAATACCAAACATGTTTGGACATCGAGCAGTTTTTCCGTTGCCTTCACCGCTCCACCTATCTTCTCCACTCTCCCTCTTTGATCCGCCTCTCCCTTTTTATTTCCGAATCCTCTCCCCATTCCCCTTTTCTGATGAAGGGACTAGGCCCGAAACGTCAGGGTTTGTGCTCCTAATCTGCTGCTTGCCCTGCTGTGTTCATCCAGCTCCACACTTTGTTATCTCAGATTCTCTAGCATCTGCAGTTCCCATTATCTCTGATACAAAATGTGTACATTACTGGTTAAAAATACTGAAATAAATTCATTGTCTTCAACTTTAAAACCAAATGCTGGAGTCTGCAGCTCAAAAGGCATCAGAACCATTGGGGTCAGAGGAAACCCACAGTTCATGAAATGCCCATGAATTGGGGTGATGTCACTAAGCAATTGCCCGTGTGTGATAACATCACCCACTTGAACACAGAGCATTCGCGTCTGCACAAACGGGTGGTGTGCACCAAGGATGTGAGGGTCTGTGGAGTGATTGAAAGGAGATTGATCAGAATGATTCAGGAACTGAGGGATATTAGTTGTAAGGTCAGGTTGGAGAAACTGAAGCTTTTCTGCATAAAGCGAAGGAGACTGAGGTGATCTTTGACAAAGGTGTCTAGGTTTATGATAGATTTAGATCAGGTAGGTAAAGAGCAGCTGTTCCTCTTCACTGATCGTAAAATTATTAGAAACAGAGATTTAAGATATTGGGCAATAGTTACTGGGAGATGAAAGGAAGTAACTTAATGTTACTTTTATTTTTCTCAATACTGACATTCAAAGACCAATATTATCCAGTGATGAATGATTAAAGAATCAAGTGGCACGCTTAGATCTTGCTGTATCTAAGCAAGTTTCTGATCTGCAAATCCTTTTCTAACGCTCTGAAGCTCTGGAATTCATTTCCTTCATCTGCCCAAACACTGTACTGCAAAGTAAAAACCTTGCTCCTTATTGAAACATGCAGGTTTTTTGGAGAATTAACGGTTTGGTTGCAGAAAGGTTGGTTCCGTTCTAGGACAGTCTAGGACCAGAATATCTCATGTCAGAGTGGGGTTTCATATTTAAACCAGACATGAGGAAGAAATTTTCTCTCAGACAGTTGTGAATTGGTGGAATTCTTTGCAGCAGAGGTTTGTTGTGGCTGGGCCAATAAGTATATTTAAGGCTGAGATTGACAGATCTTTAAGCAATAAAAGTATCAAGGATTATGGGGAAAGGCAACAAAGTGCAGATCAGACAGGATCTCATTGAATGGCAGAGCAGAGGTGATGGTCTGAATGGTCTCTTTCTGTTTGTAAACTCAATGGTCTTGAAATGAGGCTGCAAAACTCTCCGCAGTAAAATGTGCAAAATGAAAATTGCATGGAACCCCTCAGAAAGCTGAACCAAGGTGAGACATGGAAAGGGCAACACACAAATGATTGTCAATGTGGGTGATTGATCCGGAGTGATCTGTGTACCAGGGTAAACAGGAAAACTGGTCTTCAGCTCTCACGCTGAACTCGGCTCAAAGTTTTGGCAAAGATTTATAGCTCAGTTTGTGGGTGAGTTGTTGACTTGTTCGCCGAGCTGGCTTGTTCTTGTTCAGATGGTTCATCACCATGCTACATGACATCATCAGTAGAGCCTCCGTTGAAACAATGTTTTTCTCCTCCACTTGGAATTTATACTGTTTGCTCTGTTATGGTGAGGAGTGTCATTTCTGGTTTTGATCTGTGTGGGTTTGTAAATGGGGTCCAATTCTTTATGTTTGACGATTGCATGACGGATGGAGAACAATGCCTCGAGGAATTCCTGTGTGTGTCTATGTTTGGCTTCGGCTACTATGGTTATCTTGTCCCAGTTGAACTGATGGCCTTCATTGTCTGCGTGTCTCAATATTGAGGAGAGTTTGTCATTCCGTTTTGCTGCTGGTTGAAGTTTTTGAATTCCGATGTCTAGTTTTATTCTTGTCTGTCCGATGTAATGTTTACAGTTGTAATTGCATGGTATTTTGTAAACTGCATTGGTTCTGCATGTTGTGGGAATGGGATCTTTAATTCTTGTACGTGTTTGTCATTGAGCGGCTGTGGGTGTGTCTGGCCACCATGACTCTCAGTGGTCTGAGGGGTCTTGTTGTCACTTCTAATATATTCTTGATGTATGACAGTGTGGCCAGTGTGTGAGGCCGTACTGTGTCCTTCTATTGTTGTCTGTTTCACATCAGCAACCTCACCAAAATTCCCTCGCACAAGGTACTGCTGCAGAAGACCAGATAATCCCAGTTCCCAGGCCTGGAATCAGAGCCGCAGTGGCCCAGATACGAGGATACAACGGGAAATGGGGAATGGCAATGAGCGCTCTGGGCTACTTTGTGGTTCCTATCACACAATCGGTGAGCGTGCGGTCCTTCTGTGATGGTACAGAGGTGCGTAAAATGCCAAGGCTGTGAACTTGAACCTCACCCAGAGCTGCTTTTATTAACATGGAGCAGGGAATATTAGGTCATCAGGCTGTGGGAAATATCACAGAGCGATGTTGGTATGAACAGAATTTGTAAAAAGACTAGCTTCTTTTGTTGGATCTTGAACTGTTCTGGATGT
Source organism: Stegostoma tigrinum (assembly GCF_030684315.1). Classification (NCBI taxonomy): domain Eukaryota; kingdom Metazoa; phylum Chordata; class Chondrichthyes; order Orectolobiformes; family Stegostomatidae; genus Stegostoma; species Stegostoma tigrinum. Next base: position 153,414 of record NW_026728243.1, read on the forward strand.
GAGTTTGCTCGCTGAGCTGGAAGGTTATTTTTCAGACGTTGCGTCATCATTCTAGGTAACATCATCAGTGAGCCTCCGATGAAGCACTGGCGTTATGTCCCGCGTTCTATTTATCCGGTTAGGTTTCCTTGGGTTGGTGATGTCATTTCCTGTTCTTTTTCTCAGGGGATGGTAGATTGATTTGGAGCCAATGTGTTTGTTGATGGAGTTCCGGTTGGAATGCCATGCCTCTAGGAATTCTTGTGCGTGTCTCTGTTTGGCTTGCCCTAGGATGGATGTGTTGTCCCAATCAAAGTGGTGTCCTTCCTTATCTGTATGTAAGGATACGAATGATAGTGGGTCATGTCGTTTTGTGGCTAGTTGATGTTCATGTATCCTGGTGGCTAGCTTTCTGCCAGTTTGTCCAATGTAGTGTTTGTCACAGTTCTTGCAAGGTATTTTGTAGATGACGTTTGTTTTGTTTGTTGTCTGTTTAGGGTCTTTTAAGTTCATTAGCTGCTGTTTTAGTGTGCTGGTGGGTTTGTGGGCTGCCCTGATGCCAAGAGGTCCGAGTAGTCTGGCAGTCATTTCGGAAATGTCTTTGATGTAGGGGAGCGTGGTTATGGTTTCTGAGCCCGTTTTGCCTGTTTGTTTGGGTTTATTGCTGCGGAATCGGCAGACTGTGTTCATAGGGTTCCCATTCTTTTTGAATACGCTGTATAGGTGATTTTCTTCTGCTCTGCGCTGCAGTGTGTGGTGGCTCGTTTGAATAATGTTCTAATGCAGCTTTGTGACATTGTGTGTAAGTTAATCATACATTGGTGTGTGTGAGTCTGTGTGTGTTTGTGTGTGTGTTTGTGTGTGTGTGTGTGCGCACTGCCATTCGAAAGCAAGAAGGAAGTCAAATGTGTTCCAGTTGAGTTACCTGGCAGGGCGTGGTGTAAAGGGAGCATGCTGGGCCCATTACCCAGAAGGTCACTGGATTGAAACCATTCTCTGCTGTCGTCACCAACAAATTGATGTTTGTTAGCAGCTAAGTTAATTTTGCTCACATTGTCTCTGCATCAGCTTCTTGCTCTCAGTAACCACTTCAATCTACATTAAACCACATTTATCCTGACATGGACACACATTGTAAATGTTGCAAACATGCATCAGCTGGTACTTTTTCCTTTCACTCAATCCCTTTCTCAACAAGAACCAACACCGGTGTGATGGTCCAAATGGCCTTCTCCTGTTCTGTCACTCTGGGATGATCTGAACAGTGAACATTATCCTCTACAGTAAGGCAATACAGCGGAGAGATAGCAGTGCAGTGGTGATAATCCCTGGGGACTGAGACACAGCAGCTGCTGGAGTTTAAATTCAATGAATAAAATCTGGAAAGTAAACTTGAATTTCAGGAACAGAGGCCATGGCTTTAATTTCCTGAAATCCCATTCATTCATGTCCCTTTGGAAGGGAAGTCCTTGCCTGGTCTGGCATACAAGTGGCTTGAGGCCCACAACAACATGGTTGATCCCTATCTGCCCTCTGACATCAGTTCAAGGTAAATTAGGGATGAACAACAAATGCTGTCCTGACCAGTGATACCCACATTCTACGGGAGAATAAGGAAGAACAAAAACACATTCACAACAAGAAAAAAAAAATAGGCCTTCTCTCTGCATTGTCTCAATTTCACCTGATCGCCCAATCTGGACAAAGACAAGGACACGCACAGCACAGAGAAACCAGGGAACTGCATTTACGTATCGACAGGCCAGACAATTGACTGAAGGCTTGTCCACACAGACCACCTGTATGGTTTCTCTTCACTGTGAATGACACTTGTTCCTTAAATGTTCAAAGCTCCTGAGAATGAAGTGAATCTGACAGTTCTTGATCCAAAGTTTGAGTTGAGCAGCCTGTCAGTAAATACTTCCTTTCCAATTCCCTGGAAAAATAAATTTACAACAGTTAAAAGTAGAATGAAAGCTGCTAGATTGTCACCTGGATCATTAGAAACTGCAGATGCTGTAGATCAGGAGTGAAAAATAATTTGCTAGTAAAGCTCAGCAGGTCTGGCAACATCTGTGAATGAAAAAAACAGGTTAATGTTTCAGGTCTGATGATCCTTTCTGAAGTTCAGAGGAAGGGTCACCGAACTCAAAACATTAACTCTGTTCTTTCCTTCACAGATGTTGTCAGTCCTGCTGAGCTATTTCACTTGGATCATTTGATATCTTTGAAAGGACAGAAGATGAAAAATACAGGACAAATCAGGCTGTGGGAACTGGCTGCAGAGCCAATCATTATTTGTGCAGAGCCAGAGTGGGAGGTTTCAGTGAGACCACAACAATGCTGTCGGTGTAACAATACAAACCGTACACCTATCTGACCATAACCTGTGTCACTCTGTAACTGGATACGTGTAAATGACCGAGGCTTGCTGAAAATGCATTCCTGTAAGCAAGTCGGAATTCATGGTCCTCCTTTCGATAATTAATTCCCCTTTTGCACTGGTGGGATTTGTATTTGGAGTACTGTGTTCAGTTCTGGTCACCCGACTTAAAGAAGGTTGTTATGAAACATTTCAGGGAAGATTCAATGGACTAATATCTGGAATGATCTAGAGGAAAATACAGGCTCGGCCTGTATTGTCTGGAGTTTAGAAAAGAAAGAGGAGACTAAATTGAAACATGAAAGATCCTGAGGGGACCTGACCAGATGCATGGTGAAAACATGGTCCCTCTTGTGGAAGGATCTAGAACTGAGGGTCATTGTTGAAAGGTAAGGGTGAGTCCATTTGAAATAGTGAGGAACATTTATTTTCTCTGAGGGCTGAGAATCTTTGTGACTCCCTTCGTAAAAAGGTAGTGGATGCAGCATCTATTTTTTTTTAAAGGCAGAGACAGATTCTTGTTGACCAAGACAATGAAAGATATTCTGAGATATATAGGCACATAGAGCAGAGGTTGAAATTAGATCAGCAGTGATTTTATTGAGTCGCAGAGCAGGCTCGAGGGGCCGAGTGACCCACACTTGTTCCTCATTCCTACGTTTGAATAAACCGCAGGACAAAGAAGCTCAAGTCTTGTCTGATTACTGTGGGTGAGGAGGGTGTTTGTGCTCCCACTTCACTCACCCAGTGGATTAGTTCCTCTCTACACCCCGACCAGCTTCAATTTACATTTGAAAAGTTTTAATCACATCAGCTGTCATCCTTCCAACTTACAGGGAATACATCATTCCTGGTGAGATGATGCATTTTAATAGGAGTAGAGAACACACAAATTAGGAATCAGTTATCCATTCTGCCTCTCGAGCTTCAAAAAGGTCAAAGTTGATCTATTTAGTCTTCAATTCAACCTTCCCACTTGGCCTCGATAGTTTTTTTTTAAACAAAATCCTGTGGGCATTGCTGGCTGTGTTTAATTGTCATTAAGAAGGTGGCAGTGTTCTGTGTCCATGAACCACTGTAGCCCATGAATGGTAGGTGGACGCATAATGCTCTGAGGGAGAGAATTCAGGATTTTGACCCAGCAATACATTTCCAAGTCAGGATGGTGAGTGGTGTAGAGGGAATTCACGTCCAACGCAGAGTCTACAGCACGGAAAAAGGCTCCACTGGCTCTGGCTGATCTTGACACTACCTTCCAAGTGCACTGTTATTCCATCTTTTATAGCTGACCCGAAAATATTTTTTCAACTATCAATTTTATGCACATTCCCTGTTTTCTTTCTCACTCCCTTCTTACATATTAGGGTTACATTAGCGATCCTCCAATCCATAAAAACTGAGTCTAGAGAATTTGGAGGAAAACCATTTGTGAATCTGCTATTTCTACAGCCACTTCCTAAGGTACTTTGAGATGAAGGTTATCAGTGTCTGGGGATTTATCTGCCTGTTATCCCATTAGTTGTCCCAATATCATTTTCCTACTAATACTGATTCCACCTTCCTATTAGACCCTGTGATCCCCCTTAATTTTGGGACGTTATTTGTATCCTCCTTATTGAAAACGTCAGACATATCTAATTGGTCTGCAATCACTTTGCACCCCATTATAAATTCCTTGTTTCTGCTTGTAAGGAGACCCTATATTCTTCTTGACCAGTCTTTCACTGCCAATCTTCAACTAAGAGTTTAATGATGATCATGAAACCGTTGTTGATCGTCAGGAAAAACCCATCTGGCTCACTAATATCCTTCAGGGAAAGGAACTGTTATCCTTACCTGGTTTGGTCTGTGAGTGCCTCCAGCCGTACAGCAATGCAGCTGACACTTGATAGCCCTCTGTGCAATCACAGATGGGCAATAAATTCTGGCCAAGCCAGCAAAGTCCATGTCCTGTAAATGAATATAAAACAACATTTTATTGGGTGTATGGTCCCTGCAAGCATGCACTCATGTTCTGTTTTGTCACTCTGATTGAATCCCTTTGTTTCCCTTTGCAGAAATCTAAACTGCTCCCAATCCTGTTGTCAGTTGTTTTATTGGCCTAATTGTGTATGCTGCTTCCTTAAATTTAATACCTGTTCATTTCCATTTCTGTGCTGTGGTTTGATCATGTTTCCCATTTTGTTATTATGCCAGGCTGCGATGAATAACTTCCACAGCTTGTCATTGTCCTCTTTCAATGTTTGTCATTACCCATTTCCCATCATCCATTTAAACACTGATTCACCATTTATCACAACTAGCTCGTGTCTCATACCATTTTAACTTCTTTCATTTAATTACAGGACCTGAGTCTCAGAAACTACAATATCACTCTCCAGCTTTGTGAAGAATTCTATCCTATTGTGGTCACTCATCCTTAAGGGCCCATACTCAACTGCATTGTCAATTATTCCATCCTCATTGTACAAAACCCATCTGCTTCTTCAACATGTTGATTCATAAAATTGTACCATATAGACACTAAAGATTCCTCCTGCACTGTACTGTTACAAAGTGCAGGACCCCCACAGCTACCTAGAATACACCTCCCCCCCACCCACGCTCCTGCAAAAAATTCCATCCCCTATTCCCAATTCCTCCGCCTCCGTTGCATCTGCTCCCACGATAAGACATTCCACTCCCGCACATCCCATGATCACTCTCCAGCTTTGTGAAGAATTCTATCCTATTGTGGTCACTCATCCAACCTTAAGGGCCCATACTCAACTGGATTGTCAATTATTCCATCCTCATTGTACAAAACCCATCTGCTTCTTCAACATGTTGATTCATAAAATTGTACCGTATAGACACTAAGGATTCCTCCTGCACTGTACTGGTACAGTGTGATTTGGGCAATTTATAAGTAGGTTGCAGTCACCTGTAATTAAAGCCATAACTTTATGCCTTGTATCTCTCAATTCCACCCTAATGCCTTCCCCAATATTACTGCAGCTTGGGGTCCATATGCAGCACTAAGGTCATTTTCTGTCCATTGGTGTTTCTCAGCTCAACCCAAACAGACTCTACTTCACTACACCCTATATCCTGGCTCACATGAGTTTCCTGTTTTAATCAGCAGCTCCTGACAAATCCTTTACCATCTTTCCTGCCCAGTCCATCTTCCTCAGACAACCCACTGATTGCAGGTTTCAATCTTGTAAACCTCCTCTGAGACACTTTGAATAAAAGAACGGAAGGCCAAAACCTGATACGGTATTTGAGATTTGGTCTGACCCCTTCCTTGTACAAATGAAGCAGAACATCTTTTAATTGATTATTACTTGTTGTCATAACAAGGGAGATGGCCTCGTGGCTTTCTGGATTTCAGAGAGATCTTGATCAATTGGAGCAATGGGCTGATAAATGGCAGATTGAATTTTATCTGCATAAATGTTTGTTTTACCACAACACAATACTTCACAAAGGCAGGACTTACACAATTAATGGTTGGGCTCTCGGTAGTGTTGCAGAACAGAAAAAAACCTCGGGTTTCAGGTACATCATTCTTTGAAATTTGCATCACAGGTAGACAGGGTGGTTAAGAAGGCGTTTAGCACACTTGTCTTCATTGCTCAGGTCTGAGTACAGGACTTGGGAAGTTATGTTGGCTAGTCCTCTTCGGTCGGACTGTGTGCTGCTCTGGTCGTCCTGTTATGGGAAGATTATTATTAAACTGGAGTGGGTTTGGTCAAAATTACCAGGATATTGCTGGGAATGGAGGGTTTGAGTTATAAAAATACGCTGGATTGGCTGGGACTTCTTTCACTGGAAGCTAAGGGGTTGAGAGATGGCCTTATATAGGTTAATAAAATAATGAGAGACACAGATAAGGAATAGCAAAGGTATTTTCCCTCAGGTGGGGGGTTTCAAAACCAGGGGCATTTTTTTAAGATGAGGGGAGAAAGATTTAAAAAGGACATGACGGACAACTTTTTGTTTTACACAGAGTGCTCAGTGTGGTGGATGTGGGTACAGTTACAATGTTCAAAAAACATTCAGATAAGTACATGAATTTGAAAGGTTGAGTGCGAATATGGGCCAAACGCAGGAAGATGGAACTAGTTTAGTTTGGGAACATGGTCGGCATGAACTAGTTGTATCGATGGGCCTGTTTCCATGCTGTATGACCCTCTGATAACATTCTATATCTGCACACTAACTCTGAAACTCAATTTCTTAATTTAAATTCTTCTGCACTTCAGAATTCCATTTAATGAATATTTTGCTCCATTCATTTTGGTAGGAAGAATTTTTCCACTTCATCCAACTCCTGCAAGATATTTTTCCTGTAATAATGTTCCAGATTTCAGAGGAAAGATCGAAAGGGGGGCAAAACAGGTGAGGGAGTAGCTTTTATTAATAAGGAAAACATTGCTGCTATCACCAGAAGAGATATTTTAGAAACACCATCCAATGAAAACATATGTTGAAATTAGAAATAAAAAGGAACGATCATCTCATGGGATTGTACCATAGGCTTCCTAATAGTCAGAGGGAAATTGAGGAACAAATGTGCCGAGAGATCTCAGATAGGTGTAAGAATAATAAGATTATAATAGTTAGTGATCTACAGTTTCCAAACATTTAAATGGGTTGACAGAGTGTTAAAGATTTGGATGGTGAGTAATTTGTGAAATGTGTTCAATAAAGTTTTCTTTACCAATAAATCAATGTTCCTATGAAAATAAAAAGCTTTTCTTGGTTAATAAGGCACAGCAAGTGACTGAAGTGGCAGAACAGAGAAACTTTGAATCTTGTGATAGTAATTCTATCAGTTTTAAAACAGTTGTTGAAAAGGATGTGTCTTCCAGAAAAAAATTACAAGTTTTCAATTGGAGGAAGGCAAATTTTAATGATATAAGACAAGAACTTTCAAAAGTTCCGAGGAAGGATCAACTGACCCGAAATGTTAACTCTGATTTTTCCTCACAGATGCTGGCAGACTTGGTAAGCTGTTCCAGCAACTTCTGTTCTTGTAACTTTCAAAAGGTATCAGGAGTAGACTGCAGGTATAAGGATGTCTGATAAGTGGGAGGCTTTCAAAAGTGTGATAATTCAGAGTCATTATGTCCCTTTTCGAGTGAAAGGTACAGCTGGTAGGATTAGAGAACAATGGGTGAAAAAGATACTCAGGTTTCAGTCAAGAAAATAATAATAATAAATTATTAGATGCAAACAACTTGGCTCAAATGAATATCTTGAACAGTGTAAATAGTGTTAGGGGAATTCTTAAACAGGACGTCAGGACGGCAAAAAAGCAACTTGAAACTGCCATGGTAAATAAGCTTCAGAATAATTCAGAGTTTTTGCAAGTGCATTTAGAGGAAGAGAGCACCGAGAGAGCAAGCAGGGCTCCATAAAGTTGAAAAAGGTCAACTTTGTGTTGAACCACAGGAGGAGAGAGGGATCGTAAAGGAATATATTGCATCAGTTTTTACTGTTGAGAAAGAAATGGAGGCTAGACAAGTCAGGAGTAGAAATATTTTGGTTTGAAAACAGTTCACCGAGATGGGGGAGATTTTAATGAATTTCTTCTCAGTGTTTATTAAGTAGAGAATCATGGATGCTAAGGAAAAAAAGGGAAGTAAGTGGGGATGTTCTGGACCATCGCGGAGGTGTTTACAGCCTTAAAGCACTTTAAGGTTGATAAATCCACTGGACCTGATGAAGTCCAGCTTCGGACACTGCGGGAGGCTGCGGAAGAAATTGCAGAGATTTTTGCTTCATCTTTTGCCATTGCTGAAATTCCAGAAGACTGGAAGGTGCCTAGTGTTGTCTCATTGTTTAAGAAAGGTAGCAAAAACCAGCCAGGGGACTACAGTCCATTGAACTAGTGGTAGACACGGCATTGAAGAAGATATTCAGAGAGTGGGTGCACAAATGCTTGGATATTCAAGGTCTGATTTGGGATAGTCATCATGGCTTTGTGCACAAGAATCATGTCTGACAAATCTATTCATGCTTTTCGAAGAGGTAAGCAAGAGGATTGATGAGAGTAAGGCAGAGAATGCTGTCTATGTGGACTTTAGTCAGGCCTTTAACAAGGACCTGTACAGCAGGCTAGTCATGAAGGTTCGGTTGTGCGGGATCCAGGGAGAGCTAGCTCATGTTTTCGATGGTAGGAATAAGAGCCTGATGGCTGAAGGTTGGTTCTTGGACGGGAGTCCTGTGGCTCATGGTGTAACACGGGTCAGTACTGGGACCTTTGTTATTTTTCACTTTCATAAACGATCTGGATGTGAATGTACACAGCATGATTAGTAAGTTTGCGGATGATACAACATTAAGAGGTATCACTGATTGCAGTGAAAGTTATCAAAAATTACAGCGGGAAGTGGGCTGAGGATTGCCAAATGAAATTCAATACAGCTAAGTGTGAGGTGTTGGCCTTTGGAAAGTTCAACCGAGGTCAGAGCCATACAGTGAATCGTAAGTTCTGAGGAGTATTGTGGGACAGAGACACTGAGGAGTACAAGTACATAGTTGGTTGAAAGCAGCATCACAGGTAGACAGGGTGGTGAGCAAAGCATTTAGCAGGCCGGCCTTCTTCGGTCAAGGCAGTGCTTATAAGAGTTGGGACATTAAAGATGTACAAGTCATTGGAGAGGCCACATTTGCAGTGCGGTGCACAGTTTTGGTCATACTGTTACAGGAAAGGCATAGCTAAACTGGAAAATGTGCAAAGAGGAGTTACAAGGATGTTGCTAGGAATAGTAGGCCTGGGTTCTGAGGAGAGGTTGGCCAGGATTGGATTTTATTCCTTGGAATGTAGGAGAATGAGAGCTGACCTTACTGAGGTGGATAAAATCATGAGGGGCTTAGATAGGAAGAATGCATGTAGTCTTTTTCCCAGGGATGGGGAATGGGAAACTGGAGTGTACAGATTTAAGGTGAGAGGGGGCAGATTTAAGGAGGATGCGAGGAGCAACTTCTTCACATAGAGAGTGGTGCATATTTGGAACGGGCTGCCAGAGAAAGTGGTTGAGACAGGCTCAAAAAGAACAATTAAAAAAAAAACATTTGGGCAGGTACATAGATGGAAAGTGTTTGTAGGGGGACGTGGACCAAATGCAGGCAATTAGAACTTGTTGAGTGGGCAACAGAGTCAGCATGGACCAGTTTGGGCCGAAGGGCCTGTTTCCGTGCTGTGTTACACTCTGACTTTAAACCTTTAGGTCCTGCTCTAGTGCATCAAACCATGTTGTGGGAAGTTAAAGAGAAAACATGGGGCCCCCTTGCAGAAATATTTGTATCATCTATAATTACGAGTGAGGTGCCAGATCACTGGAGAGTGGCTAAAATTGTGCCTTCGTTTAAGGGACATAAGGAGAAGCCTGGGAACTATCGAGCTGAGAGTCTGACTTCGGTTTTGGGTATGTAGTTGAAGGTAATTGTGAAATGTAGGATTTATGTATTTGGAGAGATAGGAATGATTAGTTGATTGATTTTCTTGGAGAAGTAACAAAGAAGATAATTGAGGGCGGAGTGGTGGAAGTAGTTTATATTGAGAAGACTAAATCCTTTGACAATGTTCCACAAGGAGGACTAATTAGTAAAGTTAGATCATATGGGACTCGGGGGGAGCTTGTCAACTGGATACAAATATGGCTTAGTGACAGGACACAGACACTGGTGGTGGAGGGTTGTTTATCAGACCGGAGGCCTGTTCCCAGAGGTGTTGCACAGGGTTCAGTGCTCGCTCTAATTTTGTTTGACTTTATATAAAAAAGCGATTTAGATGAGAATAGTGGAGACATGGTCAGTAAGTTTGCAGATGACACCAGAATAAGCAGGATAGTGGACAGCGAAGTAGGCTGTCCAAGATTACAAAGAGATCTTGATTTATAGGGTCAACAGGCTGAAGAATGGCAGGTGGTGTTTAATTTGGATAAAGGCGAGTTATTTCATTTTGGTAAAACAAACAAGATCAGGACGTAGACAATTAAACGTAGGGTCTTGGGGTTAGTGTTGTCGAACAGAGAGACCTCAGGGTTCAGGCCCTTAATTCTGTGAGGTTGGCATCACATGTAGAAAGGGTGGTTAAGTCGGTGTTTAGCCTGCTTGCCTTCACTGCTCAGATCTTTTGTGTATAGGAGTTGGGATGTGATGTTGAAGTTGTGCAGAACATCAGTGAGGCCTCTTCTGGAATAATGTGTCTACTTCGGATCTCCTGTCATACGAAGAATATCATCATGCTTGGAAGGGTTCAGAAAAAAATTATCAGGATGTTGCCAGGAATGGAGGCTTTGAGTCCTAAGGAGAGGCTTGATCGCTTGGGATCTTTTTCCACTGCAGTCTAAGAATTGGAGGCGTGGACTTATATGTTTATAAAATCATGAAGAGTACAGATAAGGTGAATGGAAGTTCCCTTTTCATTCACGTGAGGTATTTCAAGACTAGGGGGCTGGAGAAAACCAGCTGAAACGTTCACTCTCTATGTATGAAGTTGGACAGTCCCTTTTGCCAAACTATTTGACGAAGGGCCAAACAGATGGAGACTATGTGATGCTTCTCGTGGTTGGATTAACTTTCTACTCTGGGTGGCTTCATGCCACACTTACAGTCCATAGTTTACCAGTACTGGAGGGTATGAGTTATGAGGAGAGACTAGGATTTCACTTGAAAATAGGAGGTTGAGGGATGACTTTAGAGAGGTTTATAAAATCATGAGGGGTATAATGTGTACAGCAAGGGTCTTCTCCCTTGTAGAGGGGAGTCCAAACTGGAGGGTATATTTTTAAAGGGAGCGGAGAAAGATTTAAAGGTAGACAAGTGGGAGCTCTTTCAAACAGAAGGTTGTTTCTATGTGGAATGAACCGCCAACGGAAGTGGCAGATGTAGGTACACTTCCAATATTTAAAAGACATTTATACAGGTACATGAATATGAAAGGTTGAGAGGGATATGGACCAAACACAAGCAAGTGGGACTCGTTCAGTTTGGGAAACTGGTCGGCATGGACAAGTTGGAACGAAGGAGGCTGCAGAACTCAAATAATTTTTGACATTTTGGAAACAGTTCATGTTGCAGGAGAGGAAGAGTTAAATGTCTTGGAAATATGAAGATGGATAAATCTTCAGCACCTGATCTAATGTATCCCAAGACATTATGGGAAGGGAAGAAATTGCAAAAATGTTGGTATCATCTATAAATATGGGTGAGGCGCCAGATGGCCAGAAATGGCTAATATTATGCCTTTGTTTTAGAAGGGATGTCGGGAGAAGCCTGAGAATTATAGACCTTAATGTAACACTGGAAGACAGTAACAGAATTAGAGTCAGTATGGATTTATGAAAGGGAAGTCATGCTGGACAAAACTGCTGGAAAGTTTCATTTGGAGTTGAAAATCCAGTGGATGATGCTCATGTGCGCTTTGAGAAGGCGTTCAAAAGGTCCCACAGAAGAGATTAGCAAATAAAGTTAAAGCATATGAGATCTGATTGCTTCTGTGTGCCAGCCAGTGACCAGTGTGATAGTGTAGGGGTCAGTGATGGACGCCAGGTACTCACATCGTCTATTAGCTATTTAAATGAGAAAACTTGAATATCGTATCTGCAAGCTTGTAGGATTAGGACAGTGATCTGTGAGGAAGATGCAAGCATGCTTCAGTGTGACTTGGAGTTGAGTGAGTGGGGCAAAAATGCAAGGCAGATGAAATATAATGTGGATAAGTTCAAGACTATCCAGTTGGATTACAAAACTAGGAAAACACAAGTCACTGACAGTAAGCATGCAGGTGCAACGGGGGGCAAAGAGGGCTAATGGTATTTTGACCCTCAGAGTGACAGCATTTGAGTACAGGAGCAGGGATGTCTTGCTGAAATTGTACAGGATCTTAGTGAGACCACACCTGGGATGGTATGTGCAAATTTGGAATTCTTATCTGGAGAAGGATGTTCTGTCTATGGACGCTATTCACAAAGTTGATGAGACTGATTCCTGGAATGGCAAGACTTACGTATAAGTCCAGCACTGATTGGTTAGGATGAAATTCACGGGAGTTTAGATTAGATTAGATTCCCTACAGTGTGGAAACAGTCCTTCGGCCCAACAAGTCCACACCACCCCTTGAAGTATCGCACACAGACCCATCCCCCTCCAACCCACGTACCCCCGAACACTACGGGCAATTTAGCATGGCCAATCCACCTAGCCTACACATCTTTTGACTGTGGGAGGAAACCGGAGCACCCAGAGGAAACCCACGCAGACACAGGGAGCATGTGTAAACTCCACAGACAGTTGCCCGAGGCTGGAATCGAACCTGGGTCCCTGGTGCGGTGAGGCTGCCGTGCTAACCACGGAGCCACCGTGCCGCCCTAGTTTAGAAGGATGAGGAAAGATTTCACAGAAGCCAATAACATTCTAACAAGCCTAAATTCAGGACGGATGTTGTCAATGACCAGGGAGTCAGATCTTAGGGGCATGGGCTAAGCTGTTAACGGCTGAAATGAGGAAACCTTTTTTAAAAAAAACAGAGACTGGTGACCCTGTGAAATTTGCTGCCACAGAAAGCAGTTAAGGCCAAACACTGATGCTGATGATGATGACGACGACGACGATATTATAGTTGTGAGGGCTTAAGGGATCAAAGGGTATGACTATCACGTGGGAAGAGGCTGAGTAGAATGATCAGCCATGATCAAAGTGACTATCGGAGAAGGATCAAAAGCTACAATGGCCTGCAACTGTTCCTATTTTCTATGTTTCTAATATGGTGAAGGTGGAATAAGAACAAAATGATTACAACTGACACAAATATCAGCACAACCTTATCACCACTGGATGAAAATCCTATAACTCCTTACCAAATTGCAACATGGGAGCTACGTCACCACATGGATCGCAGCAGTTCAAGAAGGTGCAGCGTGATTTTGGAAGCTTCTGGAGTGGCTGCTCTGTCTCTCATTTTCAATCCAGTTTTCAAGTTGTTGAATGCCCTGAGAAAAGCAACATAGTATGTCAGAAATATCTTTGGACGTTTGCTGATACTGGGGGACCTGTGGGGTGGGACAGTGGCTGGGGGTACAGGAGGGGGTAAAGTTGGGGAAGAGGGACAATGAGAGAAACAACTGGCTGGATTTTGTGTTGGGGTGATGGGCGAAGAATAACCCCAATATGCAAACCACACAGCCACACCCTGTGCAGCTCTCTCCCTCCACTCTGGTCTTTCTCTGAGCCTCTGCCACACCAGCAGTCAGCTCAGCAAAGATGTGCATGAAGACGGACACTTTTCCATCAGTCTCAGGCACGAGGACAAGCATATTGCAAACAGTCTTCAGTGTACACAGCAATGATTTAAATCATTAGCTTTTGATACCAGCCCCATTCACACCAAAGACAGTCACAAGATAAATTAAAAAAAAACAAAACTGACCACATTACATAAGCAGTTTCCATGATGCACTGTTTCACATGGACAGAGGATTGTCAAATCTTTACCCTGTCACATCAGCAGATAAATACCTTTTCTCAGAAAGCCCCTGTTGTAAAGTCCTTCTGTTTGACCATGTTCCCTCCCAGACTTGCTGGCACCTGTTCTCAGATGCTGACCTTATTAATGGCCAAGAGTCTACACAGTTTTTGAATAAGAAACATCCAGCAATTAACTTTCAGGCCTGGCCTCAGAAACCAATAATTGATTTTGTATTTTTTAAGCACAACTGCTGCTCACAGCCCAGACGTCACCGTTCAACTCACAGGTTCAAGCCAAAATGACTTTTAAAAACTCAGCGAGGGTGCTAACACAGGTCACAGTGGAAAGACCTCTAACCAATGAGTGCACATTGGAGTTCTGCTTTACTGAGAACACCTCTCATTGCTGTAATCACATTCTGAAGTGGCTTGACAGGGTAAAACCTGACAGGGCTTTCCCTCTCACAGGACAGTCTGGGCCTGTTTCAGGGAGGAAGCCTGAGGCTCTCTGCAATCTACACGCAGCACCAGAAGACCCCTGTTTGAGACTTGAGACCTAAACTGAGCTGTCATGCAGCCCTCTTACTCGAATACAGCACCGAAGCTGCCCTCCCCTTCAACCTGTACTCACCGCTTGTGGCTCTCATGGAGGACCATTTCATTCCGGATATCCCTCCCAATACGCATGCTCCATAGCTGACCAAAACATCTAACGACCAATAACAAGCAAGAGGCGGAACAGGAAGAAGGCCCCGGATGTGCTTGTTCTCCAACCAATCAGAGGACGAGGCCACAATTCTGGGGGCGGGTCCCCGGATCCGAAACGTTAAACTCTGCCTGATCCTTCACAGATGCTGCAGACAGGCTGAGCTTTTCCACCAAAACAAAGTGAGGGGCTGGATGGACGCAGCAGGACAAGCAGCATCTCAGGGGCACAAAAGCTGGTGTTTCGGGCAGTTTTAATGCAGTTCCCATGATCTCTGAGCTTTTCCAACAGAGATGGTAGGAACTGCAGATGTTGGAGGATCTGAGATAACAAGGTGTGGGGCTGGATGGACACAGCAGGCCAAGCAGCATCAGAGGAGCAGGAAGGCCAACGTTTGGGGCCTAGACCCTTCATCAGATGTTGGGGAGGGGAAGGGGGCTTAAATAAATCGGGCGAGATGGGGAGGTGGATAGACGTTGGAGAGAGGAGAAGATAGATGGAGGGGAGACAGACAAGTTAAAGGGGCGGGGATGGAGCCAGGAAAGGTGAGTGTAGGTAGGGAGTTAGGGAGGTGATAGGTCAGTCCATAGAGGACAGACAGGTCAAGGGGCGGGATGAGGTTAGGAGGTAGGAAATGGGGTGGGTGGAAGGGATAGGTTGGGGCAAGAACAGGTTTAGTGAGGTGGGGACAATCTGGGCTGGTTTTGGGATGCGGTAGGGTAGGAAGATCTTGAAGCTTGTGAAGTCCTCATTGATACCATTGGGCTGCAGGTTTCCCAATATGAGTTGCTGTTCCTGCATCCTTCAGGTGGAATCGTTGTGGCACTGCAGGAGGCCCAGGATGGACATGTCGTCGAAGGAATGGGAGGGGGGTTTGAAATGTTTTGCGACTGGGAGGTGCAGTTGTTGAGTGTGAAGCCAGCATAGGTGTTCTGCACAGTGGTCCCCAAACCGCCACTTGGTTTCCGCGATGTAGAGGGTGACACAACGGGAACAGCGGATGCAGTATACCGCAATAACAGATGTGGGGTCTGGGATGGGGGGGACAGGGGAGGTATAGGTGCACGTGTAGCTCTTCCTGCGGTTGCAGGGAAAAGTGCCGAGTGTGGTGGGGCTGGAGGGGAGTGTGGAGCAGGCAAGGGAGTCATGGAGAGAGTGGTCCCTCCAGAAAGCAGATAAGGGTGGGGAGGGAAAAATGTCTTTCATGGTGGGGTTGGATTGCAGATGGCTGAAGTGTCGAAGGATGATGCGTTGGATTGGAGGTTGGTGGGGTGGTACGTGAGGAGGAGGGGGATTCTGTTTTGGTTGTTATTGCGGGGAGGGGGTGTGAGGGATGAGTTGTGGGAAATGCAGGAGACATGGTTGAGGGCGTTCTCGATCACTGAGAGAGGTGGTTGTGGTCCTTGAAAAATGAAGACATCTGAGATGCACAGTGGTGGAATGCCTCGTCCTGGGAGCAGATGTGGCGGAATTGGGAATAGAGGATGGCATTTTTGCAGGAAGGTAGGTGGGAGGAGGTGTATTC
The DNA here is from genome assembly GCF_030684315.1 of Stegostoma tigrinum. Taxonomy (NCBI): domain Eukaryota; kingdom Metazoa; phylum Chordata; class Chondrichthyes; order Orectolobiformes; family Stegostomatidae; genus Stegostoma; species Stegostoma tigrinum. The sequence continues at coordinate 169,467 of NW_026728243.1, forward strand.
TAGGTAGCTGTTGGAGTTGGTGAGCTTGAAATGGATATCGATTTCTAGGTGGTTGCTGAAGATGGAGATAGAGAGGCCAAGGAAGGAGAGAGAGGTATTAGAAATTGTCCACGTGAACTTAAAGTTGGGGTGGAAGGTGTTGGTGAAGTGGATGAACTGTTTGAGCTCTTCCTGGAAGCATGAGGCGGCGTTGATACAGTCGTCAATGTAACAGAGGAAGAAAAGGGATTTAGGGCCAGTGTAGGTACGGAAGCGGGATTGTTCCACGTAACCTACAAAGAGGGCGGCATAGCTTGGGCCCAAGCGGTTACCCATGGTCATCCCCTTCATCTGTAGGAAGTTGGAGGAATTGAAAGAGAAGTTGTCGAGTGTGAGGTCGAGTTTGGCTAAGCAGATGAGAGTGTTAGTGGAGGGGGTCTGGTCAGGCCTGTGGGACAGGAAGAAGCAGAGGTCCTTTAGGCCATCTGTATGGGGAATGCAGGTGCACAGGGACTGGGTGTCCATGGTAAGAATGAGGTTTTGGGGACCAGGGAATTGTAAGTTCTGGAAGAGGTGGAGAGTGTGGGTGGTGTCACGGATGCAGGTAGGGAGTTCCTGGACAAAGGAGGAGAAAATGAAGTCCAGATAGGTGGAGATGAGTTCGGTGGGGCAGGAGCTGGCGGAGAGAATGGGTCAACCAGGGCAGGCAGGTTTGTGGATTTTGGGTTGGAGATGGAAGTGGGCAGTTTGGGGTTGGGGAATGATGAGGTTGGAGGCTGTGGGTGGGAGGTCATCTGAGTTGATGAGGTTGTGGATGGTTTGGGAGACGATGGTTTGGTGATCGGGCGTGGGGTCATGATCAAGGAGACAGTAGGAGGTGGTGTAGGAGTGTCGGCATACAGCCTCAGCGATGTAGAGGTCAGTGCACCATACTACAACTACGCCTCCCTTGTCCTTGGGTTTTGTGGTGAGGTTGGGATTGGAGCAGAGGTCTGCACGTTCTGCAGGGGAGAGGTTGGAGTGAGTGGGAGGGGCGGAGAGGTCGAGGCGATTGATGTCATGACGGCAGTTAATGATGAAGCGGTTGAGGGAGGGTCGGGGGTCTTGGGATGGTGTGCAGGAGGGGTGGGTGCGTTGGAGGAGGGAGAAGGGGCCAGTAGAGGGAGGGTTAGGCTCACGACTGAAGAAGTAAGCGTGGAGGCGGATGCGGTGGAAAAACTACTCAGCGTCCAAGCATGAGCGGTTCTCGTTGAATTGTGGGTGGAGGGGGACAAAGGTGAGCCCTTTACTGAGGACTGACCGTTCGTCCTCAGTAAGGGGGGTAGTAAGGAAGGGAAGGTGTAGACTTGGCAGGGCTCAGTTTTTCTGTTTCCTCTGGAGCTGCTGGCTGTGGAGGCGGTGGGCAGAGTTGCTTCGGCAATGGCGGGTGGAGTTGCGTCAGCGTCAGCAGTGGGCAGAATTACGTACGGTGGCAGTGGGTGGAGTTGCATCGGCGGTGGGCGGAGCATGGTAAGAGGTGGCAGCCGCGGTGACGGTAGGTGTGTCCTCAGTGTCTATGGTGTTGGACTCGGAAATGGAGGCAGTGGCATTCACTGTCCTGGAAACGGTGTATCCGGCGGCGGAGGATGTGACATCTTTCCTGGTGGCTCCGACAGTGGCCACATGGCCAATGGTGGCGGGCACATTGTGGGGGAGTTCCTGGGTAGGGTTGGCGATTTGGGTGGTGGAGGAAGCCCGTTTTGGATGGTAGGCACCAGTAAGTTTACTGTACTTATGGTTTTTTGTGTCCACTAAAGCTGAGTAGAATTGTGAGTTCAGGTTGTGGATCCTACGAAGAATAAAAGAAAACAGAGCTCCTTTGCAGGTCTGAGAGAGGGAGGCTCTGAGCTGGGGAAGGCTGGATTGCAGTGCCTGGAGATGCCGGCGCATTGTTGCGAGTGTGTGTTTCAGGAGGCACAGGGAGAAACACTTCTGAAATGTCTTAATGTACTGAACGCTTCTGAAGTTCTGGATGTAGACATTGTCACGTTCGGGGTCAAATTGGGAAGGCTTGAATGTGGACTGTAGTCCAACGGGGATGATCTGGTTCCATAGGCAGGGACGCAGAAAGGTGATGTGGCAGTAGTACCTGGTTTGTTCAGGATGTGGTCGAGCAGTTTCAAGGCTGAAGAGGGAAGTTTTTGGAAGCTTTTCCAGGGTAATGGTGAGACTGCATTGAGAGCACTGTGGGCACGATGAAATCAGAAGCTATCCAGAGATGATTGGCTGAACTGATTCCTGTGAGAAATATTTATCTTCAGAGGAAATCATAACCAGACTGGCCCTGGATTTATTGGACTTTAGGCGAATGACACATGGTCTTGTTTAAACCCAAAATATTCTGAGCAGTCTTTTCAAGTTGAATGCTGAAACAATATTTCCATTTGTGAACAGTGGATGGACTGTAAAATGGAGAATATCTCAGTTAGACAATGGTGACTTATTTCTTTTACCCTTTCAAAGGATTGTGTGCTTATGGAAGTCTTTCCAGAGAGAGATGGAGGATAAAAAATTGAATATTCTTAAGGGAGAGGCAGAAAGATTCTTGACTAAGAATGGCACACTAATGTTATAAGGGGTGGAGAGGAATGTTTATTTGAGGCCACATCCAGATCTTTCAAGAACTCATGGCATGGCAGACTGGGTTTGATTTTTCTGATCACTTACTTCTGATCCAAGTTTGTACGTCTATTGTCTTCATAAACTGGAAAATAAGGAAAGAATTCATGTGGCCACGAAGGCTCTCCCTTTCAGAACAATGGGTACAACTTCCAAATCCGATTTTTAAACAGCACTATGAAAATATTCGGGAAAGTTTCATGGTTTTCCAGAAAGAACAGAGGAATAGAACAAAGTTAAATTCTCATTAAAACTGCTTTAGTAAACAGATTGGGCTGAATATATGTCTTTAATAGAACAGATTACTTTTATTTGTTCTGGTGAGATGAGTTTCATTGACAAGAGCAGCATTTATTGCCTCTGTCTAATTCCCATTCAGAATATGATGATGAAACCCAGGGACACTAACAGATATGTTTCATGGAGAAGTACAGGATTCTGAGCAAGTGACAGTGAATGGACAATGATATATATCCAAACCAGGATGCTGTGTGGCCTTGGACAGCGTAATCCTCAACATTTGATGCTCACAACATATGGAAATTGTAAGACTGTATTTTCTGTTTTCAAAAATTAAGGTCAGAGAGTCATTCAGTTGACAAACAGGACCTTCAGCTCAGCATGTCTATTCCAGTCAAACAAACAAAACTGCATTAATCACACTTACCTAGAAGTCTACAGCCACTAGGCTCTGGCATTTTGAATGCTCCTCCAGCTGCTTCTCAAATGCTGAGTTATCTAAATTATCTGTGACCTGAGATTTTGCTTTTTTCTTTCACTTTATGCTTGAACTGCGTTTTGCAAATATATCCCACAACATCAAAGACAGTGATTAGCTCGATAGATCATTACAAATGTCTACATTGTTTTATAATCTTCGGGAAAATCAGACTTTCTTTTGAATTCATTTGGGATTTTAATGTAGCTAGATCAGCCCTAATTGACCTTGAAAACTTCCAGCCCGAATTTCACCAAATTGGAAATGTCGTGGACACTTAAAAAGGTTACTTCAGAGTACAATGGGATCTTGTTCAGATGGGACACTGGGCCACGAGGTGGTAGATAGAGTTTATTTTGAATAAATGTGATGTGCTGTGTTTTGGAATTCAAATTAGGGCAGGACTTGTACTCTAAATGGTAAGCCCTTGGAGAGTATTGCTGGAAAACGTGTCCTGTTAGTGGGCGCATAGTTCCATGAAAGTGGATTCAGAGGCAGCTAGGATAGTGAAGAAAGAATTTGGTACAACTTGCTTTTATTGGCCAGTACATTGTGTATCGTAGTAGGGAGGTCCTGTTGCAGCTGTACACTAGTTAGGCCACTTTTGGAATATTGCATGCAATTCTCTCTCCCTGTTATCGGAAGGATGTTGTGAAACTTGAAAGGGTTCAGAGAAGATTTATAACGGTGTTGCCAGGGTTGGAAGGTTTTAGCTGCAGGGGGCAACTGAATAAACTTTTTCCTGGAGATTCGGAGGCTGAGGGGTGACCTTACTGATGTTTGTAAAGTCAGGAGGGGAATAGATAG